>NC_142130.1:80532063-80839934 GCF_024610735.1 Ursus americanus
CTAGAATGTTGGTCAACAATGAGGATTCTAACTTGATATTTGGCCAAGGGTCCCATTGAAACAGAATACTACAACTATTGATTATCTACTAAGATATTAAAGTGGGAGAGCGAGGTTCTTGTCTCATGGAGTCGAAAAATGAATCTTGCAGGAGAGTGAGAAAAGCGATGGAGTTTTATTAAGCAAGGATACAGAAAAAGCTCTTAGGAGTGAGAGGGGTCCTGGCAGGGTTGCCAACGTGGACCTCCACTGACAGTCTTCTATTTAGAACTGACCAGGGAGCTCGTGGCCTTCTCATTCTTGTGATTTCTTGGCTTGAGTAAGGACTGGTGACAACGTCTTTAATGGCTTACTTCTTTTAAGGGTCTGTTTATTCTTTGTTTGTCACAGGTGACTGTCAGGCAGGGTGTCTGGTGTGTTCCCTTATCTCTGGTTTCCTTATACCTCCACATTTTTGGGATTTCTGTGAGCCTGATCATGTAGCCCCCTACCTATCTGTCCCTACCTAGCCCCACCTGTCCCTCACTCAGTATTTCAGGCATATTTGTAACCATGAAGATTGTGTTTCTTTATACAAATGATTTAATGGAAATAGCACCCACTAAATTTGATGGTCAACTCAGCAAAATCCACTGATCATTCAGGGCACCTCCACAAGTCCATTTCTGGCTCTCAGAGGCCTAATAAAATTATTACTTGTATCTATGTAATTAGTGATTATTATAAATTATTTCCTATAATGTATCTAATTCATAACACCTATAAGTTATGTATTTTTACACTATTTAATTTAATAATAAAAATAAAATAAAAAATAAAAAAATCCTTGTAATTTTCAAAAAAATAAATAAATACTATATTTAAAAGCTCTTTAAATACATTGTTACATTTCAGATTATGAAATTTTCAGCGTGACTCCATTTTTGATGTTTGGTTGCTGACAGCTTTCAAGCCCACCATACAACTCAGCGACAGCCAGATGGAAGAAATGCATAGGATAGGATACAAGGAAAGGTTGCAGCTTTCCAGACCTCTTCACCAGGCCCTCCACTGTTCCCATATCACATATTCACCAGCCCAGAAGCTTTCCATACCCGGCCCTTTGTGATTTTTAAGGAGCTTGCATCACATAATTAGGGTTGATTAAAATAAGTGGCCATTGGCTGTTGAACTCAACCTCTAGCCCCTCACCTCTTCTCCCCAGTAGTTGGGGTGGCAGTGTCAAAAAGTTCCAGCCCTCTAATTACAGGGCTGGTTCCTAGGCAACCAGCTTCTATCCTTCTGAGTTCCGAAAGTCACCTCATTAACATAACAAAAGGCCCTTGTTGCCCCTGTCACTTAGGAAATTCTAAGAAGCTCTAGGTCAGAAACAGGGATGAAGACCAAACACATATTTTTTATTATAAATCGCAATATCACAATTGTTCTATTCCTATTTAGCTATTTTAGCCTTTCATTTTTTGGTTTAAAATTTTTGTGATCAAAGAAGTAGAGTATGTGTTAGGACCATTCCAAGTGATTTTTTTTTTTTTTAAGTAAGTTCTACGCCCTATGTGCGGTTTGAACTCACCGCCTGAGATCAATAGTTGCATTAAGTGATTTTTATAATTAAATAACTTAAAATCTAAAACAAGTCTATGAGGAAGGAGATACTATCAGCCCTATTTTATAGTTGAGAAAAAATATGAACAGAGACAAACAAGGTTTTGGTTAGCAAATTGCCAACCTGAGGTGAGAATCAGGCAGTCTGACCCCTCAGACTGTGTGTTCACCTGGACTATGATACTCTCTTCATCTAGATCTCCTGGCTCTCAATTCTTTTTCTTCTTGCCACATGGACATTTAATTTGACCAAAATATTTTATTTATGTACAACTTGACTGCATTCTCCGATTGTATCTTTAATTCATTATGCAGCCATCCTCTAAAATGGCCTCTACTGCTAAACTGGTGTTAAGACTTTAGAATAATGTCAACTATTTGCGCTTCTATGTTGTTCATATTTATAACGCAATCAGAACAAACACTGGAGTTCTGATTAGATGCACACTGATCAATATGCAAACATTCGACACAGCTGTCATAAAAAAACAGAAATCGAAAAAAAATTCAACTAATTTACAGCTCTAAACATTGGCCCTTCTTGTTATCCAGGCTGCATATGAAATATTCATTGAATTTGTATTTGTTTCAAGAAATTCTACATTTTACATGCCATTATCATAGACTTAATCTAGAAAATAAATACAAAAGGTGCATTATAAAGCCAGTAAACTATAAAAAGTGGTGTCAAATGGGATCTGATACGAAGACTTGAGTTTTATATTTGTTTTTATTTTTGTTTTTTAATCTTGACTACTGTTGTGTTAACTCTTAATTTCAGCAGTGCCTCAAAATCATAAGGTAAAATTATTTCCAGGTTTTCAAAAAATTTCTTTAGAATTTGCTTTCTGGTAACAGTCAAAGCATCTCTATGTGCAATGAAAGTAATAAAGAAAAGTCTTATTACCCTTGAAACTAAGATGGTTCCATAACCATCAAAAAATTAATTGAATACTAAATAACACAGTAGCGAGACAACATTATTTGAATATCCTCGGGGCTTGAATCCCAGAACCCAGTAAACTGATTTCGTAAATATAGAAAACAATGTACAAGTTTTGTTTTCAATAACCTTTTTATTCAATTCTGCACATGAAGTACTTGTTTTATTTCTAAGATACCAGTAATCCTTTTGCCATGATCTATAATTTTGTAGGAAATGCCCAAGAATGCCGAAGTTCCACAATATACATATTTTGTGTTTTCTCCGATATACTATATACTCTAAGTCCCATCTGCAAAATGTCATAAAAATATTTTAGCATTGGTTCCAGTCTTAAAATCTGGCAGAACGAGTGGTATGTTATAAATCTCATGCTTTAAAAAAAAAAAAAAAATCTTCCAGAGATCACAATCATAAGTGATTTAGATTGGAAAGGCAAATGTAAGACCTATAATAAAACTGTGAAACCACAATAGATCAATATATGCAGCATATTAACTGGACACAGGAAGTAGTGAAATTAAATGATTTCTCTACTTAGAAGCTTCAAGGAGAGAAGCCCATTGCAGGGCTCTTTTCACTACTGCAGAGTTTGTAAATTCGTGCTCCTGCTCACCTCCGAGGTGTGATCTGGCATCATTTCTGCAATTTTGCCCTACCCCAAAGAGCACTCTGTTATTTGGCAACAATAAGTATTTCCTTTCCTCAAAATGGGCATGTCCACTTTTTATCCCCTTTCCTCCGTGGTGTTCATTCAATGAATTTGTAGTGCTTCCCAACCCAGAACCTTCTGGTTAATGCTTATCCTTCATATCTCAGTGCCATATTATTTTTTTCCAGAATATATTTATTGACCAGTTTGATTAAATGGATTAAATGTCACTAATCAGCACTTTCGTGGCAATTAATAGCTGTCAAAATTGTAAAATTCTTCAAGTTTTATTGAATTTGATTTTGTTTGCTTCTTTAACCCTCAAAATTGTAAGCGTGGTAGAATTTTGGTTTTAGGTGTCTTTATGTCCCTAGTACCTGATATATTGCATGACATAAATTCTTAATAAATATTAGCATGAATTTGGTTATTTATAAAATTCCTCTCATTTTATTCCCCTGAGAAGGCTTATTTCTCAGGTGACTCGTATATAGTAAAGAGTGTTATATGTAGAACTACTGTTAAGGAATTTCTAATAGTAATAGTATCCCTATTCTCTCTCAGATATTAAAAAAGCTGACCTGGGGGCACCTGGGTGGCGCAGTCGTTGAGCGTCTGCCTCCGGCTCAGGGCGTGATCCTGGCGTTTCGGGATCGAGTCCCACATCGGGCTTCTCGGCTGGGAGCCTGCTTCTTCCTCTCCCACTCCCCTGCTGTGTTCCCTCTCTCGCTGGCTGTCTCTCTGACACATAAATAAATAAAATCTTAAAAAAAAAAAAATAAATAAATAAATAAATAAAAAAGCTGACCTGTATCGGTAATACAAAAAACATAAATAAAAGATTATTTACATATTTATATATTATATACCTATATAATATATATTTATATATTCAACTATGTTTAACTATAAAATATGTATTTACATATTTATATATAGTTTCGTATTTTATGTGGGTGCTATAACTTTGTTAGCATAATGTATAGTTCTAAAGCAATATAAAAAGCTTGTGAAAATGAGAAAAACTTGAACAAATTCATAGGAATAAATTGAAAATATAGATTTTAGCAATGCTGAGTTCCCCCAGTGATCTGTGAGACTCAACAATTCACTAAAAAAAAAAAAGAAGAAAAAAAAAAAGTGGCTTACTGATGATCAAAATGTACTAGGGTCAATTTGAAACTTAAACTTGAGTCATATCAATGCGCAAACCCCTTTCAAGATTCAGGACCCACGAGGAAACTTGGTATTGCATTATATCACAAGGTTTCAGTTTACAGCCAATTACACAAGACATTAGCAAGGTATTTATGATAGGCCATATAACAGTTAAAAGGACAAAAAATAGCAGAAGAAAGAAATCACAGGCAAACATCGAAGATTTTGAGACATTCGGTGTCCAGAGTTTGTTCTCAGTTGCACAGGGTACGGTTTGTGTCTATGTCATGAAGCACCAATTATTCATATACAACATCTTGACCTCAAGGAAGACCCAGTCTCATTTAAGGAGGTGTCTTTTAGAACCCTCTGGCTATATGACCATACTCCATCACAGAAATCAAGATACCAAAACAGAAAGCAGGTACAAACTATCATTCAGGATATTTTCTATACAAAATTGATTGGCAGGATTTCATTCCTTCTGGAAGATGTAGTGAAGAAATGTTTCTTTGACCTTTCAAGCTTCTAGATGCTATCTGCATTCCTTAGCTTCTGTGTGTCCCACATCCCCTCAACCTCTGTTTCTATCACTACAACTCTTTCTCTGACCTTCCTGCCTCTATTTTACACAGACCCTTTATTGGATCTATCCAGATAATTTAGGATAATCTCTCCATCCATAGGTCCTTAATTTAATCATATTTGCAAAGTCACATATACAATGTAAGGTAATATATTCACAGGTTCCAGAGATTAAGAGGTGGGCATCTTTTGGGAGCCTTCCACAGCTGGTTTATAATTTGTGTGTTGAGCATTGGCAGTTAGACAGCTCATATGCAAATTACATTTTCTGATTTTAAATCCCCACAGACTTGTGAGGCCATAATTGTCCTACAAATTCATTTATTGTACTTCTACTGCCAAGATCCCAGGCCATCTGCCTTCACCTATGTCTACTTCTCTCTGTAGGAATATGTTTAACACCATCTTGAATCAGTTTTCGCAATCTGTTCCAACTTTCCCCCTCAGCAGTTTGTTCAACTATTTCCTGAGTTTGTGTCATCCATTTTTCTGAATCCATGCTATCTGTCCAAACTTCTTGCCACTTCTTCCTTCTTTCTAAAATAACGTTGTCAGTGAGACTTTTTCCTCAATAAGACTCCTTTCTTTAAGGTTAGTTTAGCTTTTCCTGGGAGTCCTAGATTTCTGTTAATTACATGTTACATCTCTCTTATACTCTTTTAGAAAACGTTGGTTTATCCATCAAGTATGTGGTTTTCATTCATTGCTTAAATGTGGCTTGAATCTAGACTTTTATTCATTTTAAAAGATTTTATTTATTTATTTGACAGAGAGAAAGACAGCCAGCAAGAGAGGGAACACAAACAGGGGGAGTGGAAGAGGAAGAAGCAGGCTCCCAGTGGAGCAGGGAGCCCGATGCGGGGCTCGATCCCAGGACCCCGGGGCCATGCCCGGGCCAAAGGCAGACACTTAATGACTGAGCCACCCAGGCACCCCTGAATCTAGACTTTTAACATAAAAGTATTTAGTTTCCTAGGATAGTGTCTTAAGTATATTAGCCACTTACACACTTCAGATTGAGTATGCCCAAGAGCTTACCATAGATTACATCGGTGAAGATTGGGGCTATCAGTAGTATAGTGTGTGTGCTAGCTCCCCAAGTACCCTCTAAGCTAACTTTAATTTGAACTGACCAAGTGTGCTTTATTTTCCTCCATTCACAAAAAGCACGGTTGACAGGCATGAGGGCTCCCAATGCAAATCAGATGAATAACAAATAGATATATCTATTCTGTACATTTCTCCACAAATCATCCCTTACGTTCTTATTCACACTGTGATGCTTGTCCCAACACTGGACAAATCATCTGCATACTTTTGAGAAGAAATATGTAAACTGCCCAGAAAAAGTTCTCTGTAATAATTATAACCTTTAAAATAGGAACCAAATAATAAAGCAACATTATGATTATTCCAAGTGCTTACATAAAGGTGTTATGGGTCATTTTTATACATCATTTAGATGAATGAACATTGGATATCCTTAAATCCATCCAGACCCAAACTAGATCTTTACCTTCATATAAAATAGATTACATCAGGCAATCCCTGTTATGGATATCTGTAAATACACATTTTTTCATTCTCAGTCTCTCAGGAGGCACCAAGGCAATGTAATATTTTCCATTTTGCATTAACTCTTTATTGGGTCCTTGTCAATCAGCAATCAATTATCTTTCTTTCCATCTGCCATTAATCTTCACCCATAACCTCAATTCCAAGGTATGATAGCCAAGCTAGCCAGAGCACTGACCTGTAGAGATGACAGCAATGTGAGTCTGATCAGTGTTTTCCCACTGCCCTTTACATGGAGTAATGGTAGGTATGTACATGAATATAGGACTGTTTCATCCACTGGTGGAAAGAGATAGATTAAACAAGTAAATAAAAGGACAACCTGTTATTACTCCAGGGAATAATCATTCTAAAATTTTTGACAGAAATATTTAAAGGAATGATCATGATGTCATGTTTAGCAATCAATTTTTTTTTCAGAATTCATAAAGTTAACACATTTTCTGGCACTACAATTTGAGGTGAAAAAAAAAAAGATGTAAAGTACTTGCAAGTTCTTGTGTCGTTCCCCCATCATCTCTTTCCTGTTTTCCCTACAATATTTTAACCATTGATCAGTAATGATCTCCTTACTTGCCAGTAATGGCCAGCAATCCCTGTACCAATGGATAAAAGATTACTCCAAACTTTGCTGTGAAAGAGAGGAGAAGGCAAGGGGTTCAACACTCTGAGGTAAAGACCCTTTGCTCTTCTTTGCTCACACTTTTATTGGTCCTTCAGGATAATCACAAATCACCGTTTCTTAAGCACGTGATGTGTGACAAGGGGTCTTACTGAAACTGGGAGGATCTGTTTATGGGAAAGATCCGATATGCTAATTTGGGCACGTTCTGTGAGTTCTGCTAAACATAGCCTATGGGACAACGCCTACATTTCTTAGATCACAGGTGGCTGTTTGGGCTAGGAAAACTTCGGGAAGGCAACTCTCCGTGGCATTCCAACGGCAGAGAGGTTACATAGGCCTGGGCATTCCAAAGGCCTACGCCCTTCTTCGAAACCTTCTCTGCCCTCAGAGGCCTCTGCGTTACATTTCAGCGAGCCACGTATTATAGCTGATTTCATGCTCTACATTAACCCCAACACGTATTTCCGCACACATTCACTCAATCATGTGAGCCATCACTTGACTCTTTTATGAACCTTCATTTTAGTAAGCATATTTTAGTCTCCTATTACAACTTTAAGTGATCTACCTTTTTGTGTATTGTAAAGCAAAGAAGTCCATTGCACATGTTGTTTAATCTTAGTCTGGTGTTATGGTGCACCTTCAGTAAAATTGATCCATTTTTCAGTTGATAGATCAGGGAGTCCAAATTAAAATAATATTTTCAAATATTTTCAGCATGAGACTCCTAATAATATTAATGATGTCTGCTTCAGGTACCAGATATGAAAATGCAAATCCAGAGTCAATACATATTTAGGTCAAGACCCATAAATAATTATCCACTTAGAATTCTGACTACTAAATAAATCTAATTGATCTAGCACATACTTGTTAGTCTAACCTTCTCAATAAGGTGACAGTGATATTCCCATTAACAGAAATGCCAATTGTTAGTAACACTCTTCGTTTCTGAGGGAGTGGGATCCATCTTTTTACACTCCTTGTCGCTTTTCTGTATGACTTCATGAGCTCTCATCATGTCTACTTAAAAGGCCACATCCAATAAAATAAAAAACATATCCACTTGTTGGTTTCATTCTCTCTCTGAATTCAGAAGTTGTGTTTTTTTTTCTCTCTAAGTGATAAATTTTTTCCATGATTGGGCCCTACACTATGATTCCTTTTGTCTTCCAAACACTTAAGGTCTGTTTTGTAGACCATGTTGTCAGTTCATTGGCTCTGCCCAGGATTAATATAAATTCATGCATCATCATCATCACCATCATCATCACTATCATCATCACCATCATCATCACCATCATCATCTTCACGTATACAGTACATACCTCCAGGAGCCCCCTGACACATGCTCCTGAACATTCAATGGGGAAATATTTTTTGTGTAACATTCTCTATTAGAATATTGTTCTGACATATTCTGTGACATAATAGGTATTTCAGGTCTCAAAATAATTTTATGTCTTCTCATAAGAGTGACGATTTTAATTAAAGCTCATGACAATTCTTGCATTTCAAAGGGAATGTATTTGGCAGCCGCCTCAAGTAACTCTAATGAAATCCTACTAGTCATTTATTGGTGGTAGTCAAGGTCTTATTCCAGAGGCTCCAGTCAACGTAAGTGTGAGTGGCTGACATTTCTAATATTGTTGAGCTCTGGCAATATGCAGCTTCAGAGGAATTGATTGGGCAAGAGCTTCTGAAGCTCTAAGAGAGGCTATGGTTGCTCAGAATTCCATACCAAATTAGACTCTAAGATAAATATAGTTGTGAATATGGGGCTAAGAACATGGCTAGTTGTGGTATGTGGTTTCTCCAGAAACCAAAAATCTAGTCAGTCTTTGTGCTACTTGTTCTGCTTTGGAGTTTTTAAAGAAGATCATTTTTTAATAAAAATGTGAAAGGTCTTTAGTACCAATGCCCCAAGTAATGCATTCACCTTTTTTTTCCTTTTTCGGTTGAGTCAAATTTAAGTCTTTTAGTATCAGGTTGTGGTGATGAGCAAGATCATTCAAAGATTTCTGTGATTTAATAGTAAACATGTATTGTAATCTGTCCCACATGAAAGTGATTTCTTTTTACTTCATTCTGTAAAGAAAGCACTAACCAAATGGATAACAAAATTTAATAATTCTTAATGTATTAGTTGATGCTAGAATAACTTGTTATCTTTATTTTTTAAAATAACCAATACAATGGCAAAAGAAAAATACCTTGATCGCTGCCTCACTTTTTACAGAAATTAACTTGAAAACTGATCATAGGAGAAAGAAAACGTATAGGAAATCTATAGGAAAAAAATATTTGCAAACCTGGAGAAAGCAAAGGTTACTTAGCCAGGACATAAAAGCACTATATATAAACAGTAATAGAACAAAAATGAGCTTCATCAAGTTTACAAAGACCTGTATTTGGTGGCTTTTTTTTTTTTTTTTTTTTTTTTTGCAGAGAGAGAAAAGGCATACTCAGAAATTAAGAGAAAATATCTAGAAATATATTTCTTATTAAACAGTTGTGTATAGAATACATAAGAGGAAAAAAACTATTACAAATGAATGATCAGAAGATATTTGAATAAAACAATGAAATAGAAGCCCGAAACAGACAATTCACAACAGGAAATATGTGCAGTGCAAATAAGCAGAGAAAAAATATCATCAATCATCAAGGAAACACAAATTTAAAAACCCAAGATATCACCATCAGTCCACCTAAACGGCTTAAATAAAAAGAAAGGCAATACCAAATGTCGGTGAGAATGAAAAACAACTGGAAGCCATTATGATGGAAAAATTATAAAATGGTATCCACCTTACAATCTATAGGACAGTTTCTTAGCACATTAAACACACATGTACACTTTTACCCAGAAATTTCACTACTAGGTATTCATCTGAGAGAAATTAACATGTATGTCCACACACACAATCTTTACATAAATTTTCACAGAATTTTTTAAAAATATCTGAAACTGTAAACAGACCAAATAGTGGTATAGCTATATAATGAAATATTACTCAGTCAGAAAAAAAGTTTGCTTATAACACAATGATATGAAAGAAGGCTTTCTAATCATTGTCTCCATAAAGTCAACCTGCCTGATCATATCTGATTCTATGAATCATTCCTAAATATGACATTCCAAAGTCTTGACTATACAACCAAATTTTCCAATGGTGTTCTGTTACAATGAAGACAGATTCTTGTTAAATTCATGCAAATAATTATATTGCTATGGAAATAAGAATACTCGATAAAAGTTTTCAAATTCTGGAAGGATCCAGCAGACAGGAAAAAAAAAATATTTCACTTTGTTTATAAAATTAGTAGTATAGTCTACTAAATTGAAGCTGTAGACAACTTAGGAGGAATAAAAAGGGGGCATAGATTTTGTCCTGAAAATAGAACATTAAAGAATCAGCAATGTTTGAAATAAAGCTGTAATCACCCTTAAACAGTTCATTCATCCCCATCCATTTAATTTTTGTTTTTTTTAGGTTAGTAGTTTTATGAACACATCAGCTTCTCCACTAATGTTCTGCAAATCCTTACCCAGTCCAGTGATGTGGTCTCAAAGTAATTACCATCAGAAGCCTATATACCAAGTACCTATCATAGTTCTTTCCATGGGTCTCTAGAACAGTCCTTTTTTGTTGAAAGGGAAGCACTCTGACCTGTAGCTAATTACAAATACTTTCACATAGGAATCAATAAATCAATAACTATCTGTAGATAGCAAAAAAAAAAAAAAAATCAAATGCCATGGTTAAAAATCTAGTGAGTGTTCATTTGACAAGGAAATTTGGTTATTTCAGTGGCACACAATCTTTTAAAATAATAACTAGGTTTAGGGTGCCTGGGTGGCTCAGTTGGTTAAGTGTCTGACTTTGGCTCAGGAAAGCCTGGGATCCAGCCCTGACTGGCTTTCCTGCTCAGCGGGGAGTTTGCTTGTGCCTCTACTCCTTACCCTCCCTCTTCCCCTACTTGTCCCCCTCCCCCTCCCCTTCCCCCCTGCCCCCACTTGTGTGTGCACACACACACTCTCTCTCTCAAATAAATAAATAGGATCTTAAGAAGTAATAATAATAACCGCGTTTATAACTGATACATTGCACCAGACATTGGAGACAGAGAGGTGTTTACAAATTTCTAAGGAGTTTATACAACTTCTTAGATATTTATAATAATAGCATTTACTTATATGAATATAACTTAGGAAAGGCTAAATATCTCATTATTTTACAATGCTTTTCATGCAACTCAACATATCAGATAAACCTAATTATTTTTTTCCATCTCTCTTTTTACAGGTGAAAGAATGAATCATTTGAGATTTTTCAAGGATCCTCTGGGAAACACCAAGATCAAGATCAAGACTGCACTTCGGGTTTGATTTTGAGAAAGCAAAATGGTCAAAAATTGTAAATAAAAACCTTCGCTCATTTAAAAATGAGAAATCTTGATTCCCTTAAAAAATCAAGGACATGAAAATGTTAGCATAAAACACAAGGAAATCATCTAACATTAATTTGGGGGAAATTCCTAGTCATTGTTGTGCTCTTCTCTCTCTTTTTCTTCTGGTATTCTTATTGCCTATACTTTTGTAGTTGTCCCATGGTTTTTGGATATTGGGGTTTTTTTGTTTTGTTTTGTTTTTTTCAGTTTTAGAAGTTACTATTGGCATATCCTCAAGCTCAGAGGTTTCTCTCAGCTGCATGCCGTCTACTAATGAGCCCACTAACGGCATTCTTCATTTCTGTCACGGTGGTTTTGATCTTCAGCTTTCAGTTTTGATTCATTCTTAAATTTCAGTCTCTCTGCTTACATTATCCATCTGTTCATGAATGCTGTCTGCTTTTCCATTGTATCCCTTAACATATTAATCATAGCTTTTATTTTGTTTTTATTTTGCATACTCCTGGTCTAATAATTCCAATATTCCTTTCATATCTGATTTGGTTCTGATACCTGTTCAGTCTCTTTAAACTGTGTTTTTGCCTTTTAGCGTGGCTTGTAGTTGTTTGTTGAAAGGTGGACATGGTGTACTGTTTAAAATGGAAAAAAACAATTAAGCATCTGTAGAATATATATAAACTCAAAAGTTTAATAATATTTGCACCAGGTTAAACTTAATTTCACTTATTATATTGAATTCAGTTATTAAAATTATATTTTATAATAATAATATACTTAACCCCATTTATTAAGACTGTATTTTCAACAATAATTAAAATTTTGAATTAAGATATAATATATGCCTGGGGTGCCTGGGTGACTCGGTCAGTTAAGCATCGGACTTTTGATTAAAGCTCAGGTCATGATCTCAGGTCATGATCTCAGCGTCATGAGATGCAGACCTGCATCGGGCTCCACACTGGGCATGGAGCCTGCTTAAGATTCTCTATTTCCCTCTCCCTCTATCCCCTACCCACGTTCTCTTTCTCTCTCTCTCTCTCAAAAAAAAAAAATATATATATATATATATATATGTGTGTGTGTATGTATATAACTTCAGAAAGCCTGATTAACTTTTGAGGTATTACAACACTATGACAAATTAATATCCATTTTCAGAAAAGTTGACTACAACTAGCTGTCTCTGTCCTTTGAAATCCTTTATCTCTTTTACTTAATTTCAGCTTTGCTTTAATGCTGACATCACAACAGGCCATTAATCATTATTAGTGAAAAGATCTATGAGTGATAAAATGTAATATATTATTTTTTACTGAATAATTAAGATTATTAGTTGACAGTACAAATTGCATTTAGCTTTTTATGTTCTAGTAAGATAATAATTCAATAAACATGTAAAAGGAAATGATTTGACATTTAATATGTTTGAAAACATTGATGTCAATGAAAACGATCAATTTTATTTGGTATTTTAGTGTAATTTTCTTCCTAGGTCTTCTACTCAGTATCATGCAAGGCCATGTTTTCTGAAATTAACTAGATGATTTAATCAGGGGAAAAAGTCACAGGAAGCTTTGATTATTAGCAACTTCTTAAGGAAAAATACCTACACCAAGTATAGAGCTGCTAAAGCTAATGTTTCTAAATACTGTTTAATATGACCATATTTATCATATTAATCCCTTGATATAAATATAAAACCTTTACATAAAATGTGTTGCTAAATATGTTAAATATATTTTCAAATTAGTCTGATGTCGTATGATTATTAACAATCTTGAAATATGATAAGGAAACTAAAAGCAAAAGAATATGATTTAGAACACAGAACTATTCTAACAAAGACAGCTTACTAAACAAATTTAAGACTCCTTTCTGTAATGGCAGCTTGGGGATGTTAATTTCATTTCAGAAAAATTATTTATGAAGTGAAAACAATTATTTAAAACATTAAAAAAAGATAAATTTAAAAAATAACAATGCAACAAATTTGTAAACTCCCGGAGGCAATCAAAACTTGAAAGTGATTCATGAAAAATATCTAGTTCATGAGGTAAGAATGGCAGGTTTGTGGGATTTTGGACTAGGGATTGGAAGAAGAATTTACAACTAACTGGGGAATCTTTTAAGTGACAGATCTCTAGATGGGCTAAGATAATAAATTCTCTATGCATTCTGGAATGGAGAAGCCAGGATCCCAGAGAAAATCTAAAACCTGGGAGACTTAAAAATTTGCTGTGGCTCTGGATGTATTCTTTAATCCAGATACATCTCAATTGGCAGAAAGCCTAATTGGCTTGAAGAGTCTGAGCACAGCCTCCAAAAATCATAGTCTGACCCCTGAACCACAGAAGTACGGGAGCTGTCCCTAAGGAGACAAGCTAGAGACCATCAACAAACGACCGTACACATGAGGGATGTAAAATCAAAAATATGAGTTCAGACACATCAGTTGTGTAGGAAACAAGGATCAGATTACCTTGAAAGAAAAAAAAATAGAATATAAATTGTAGAATCACACTACAATTTATTATAAAAATATGTCCAGTCTTCAACAACTAGAACAAACTACAATAACTGCAACAAAAATTACTAAATATATAAAGCAATAAGAAAGCCTGGCACTTCGTCTGATAAAAGCAGTCTACATAAACTAACTTTAATTAGGTCCAGATGCTGAGTTTAACAAAACACTTCATAGTTTCTATAATTATATTAAGATAAGTAAAGTAATAAATGAAGAAAATTAATGCACAAGCAGGAAATCTCAACAAAAAAGGCAATTAATCTTATGGAAAATTTAGAGCTGAAAAGTACAGTCACTGATGTATTCATTAGAAGCGTGTAATAAAGATTTAAGATGGCGGAATAGAGAATACTTTCTCCCCAGGAATAAAGATCACTTGATGCATAATAAGGTCTGAATACATTATTTATTGAAAGGATGAATGATGAATATAGACCTAAGGAATTTTATTGAGGTGGTATTGACTTGTTTTTACTTAGATTGTATATTCATTGTATGTATATCCGTGGGGTTGGGAAAGTAACTAATCGTAGTTGAGGACCACCACCAAATACCTCCTTTGTTCTGTCATCTGTATAGAAAGAAAAAAATGTTTTTGTTCAACCCTAATCTAATCTACCATCCTCTATTTTTTTATTTTTTATTTTTTTAAAGATTTTATTTATTTATTTGAGAGAGAGAGACAGCCAGCGAGAGAGGGAACACAAGCAGGGGGAGTGGGAGAGGAAGAAGCAGGCTCCCAGCAGAGGAGCCTGATGTGGGGCTCGATCCCATAACGCCTGGATCATGCCCTGAGCTGAAGGCAGACGCTTAACGACTGAGCCACCCAGGCGCCCCTACCATCCTCTCTTTAAAGGCAACCAATATTATCAGATTCATTGGCATGTGTAAAAATAATTTAATACAGGTACCTAAATTTTATTCTTTTTAGCTTCAATGTGGCATAATTTACATAAAATTAAATTTGTTCATGTTAAGTGTTCAGTTTGATGGATGTTTATATATAAATGTAAGACAAGTATAAACACTTCCATAAACACTACCATCATTTAGTTTTAGAATACATCACCCTAGACGTGCTTTCAGGCCCTTTTGTAGTCAATTCCTCCTCTGATCCTTAGACCCCGGTAGTCACTGACCAGATTTCTGTCAGTAGTTATTCCTTACAGGTAATTTAATATAAATGAAACCATACAATATGTAGCCTTTTGTGTTTGATTTCTTTCACTTACCATCATTTTTTAGAAGAATTTATTTATTTATTTATTTATTTATTTATTTATTTATTTATTCATTCATTTATTTGAGAGAGTTAGAGAGCACACGAGGAGGTGGGACAGAGGAAGAGGGACAAGCGGACTCTGCACTGAGCGCAGAGCCCCACCCGGGGCTGGATCTCCCCAACCTGGGATCATGACCTGAGCCAAAATCAAGAGTTGGTGCTTTACTGATTGAGCCACCCATGCGCCCCTCACTTACATTTTTTAAAGATGTATCCATGTTATAGTCTTACCAGTAGCCTGTTCTCCCCCCTCTTTTTTTTTTTCATTGCTGGATAGTTCCATGGTGTGGATATACCCTATTTTGTTTACCTAATCATCATTTGGATATTTTAGTTTATTTGTTATAGACGGAGCTCTTATAAATAAATTTTCATGTACAAGTCTGTGTATGGATATATAGTTTTCTTTCTCTTGGTTATATAGGTAAGAGTAGAAATACTTAATCACCTAGTAATTGTATGTTTCAGTTAAAAAAGGAAAACCTGGGGACGCCTGGGTGGCACAGCGGTTAAGCGTCTGCCTTCGGCTCAGGGCGTGATCCCGGCGTTATGGGATCGAGCCCCACATCAGACTCCTCCTCTATGAGCCTGCTTCTTCCTCTCCCACTCCCCCTGCTTGTGTTCCCTCTCTCGCTGGCTGTCTCTATCTCTATCGAATAAATAAATAAAATCTAAAAAAAAAAAAAAAAAAAAAGGAAAACCTGCCAAGCTGTTGACTGACCATTTTGCATCTGAATCAGCCAAATGGAAAAGGCCAATACAGAAACTGAAAAAGAAAGTTACCTGACTCTCTGAGCTAGTTCCTGATGCTTTAGGGGATTTGTTCAGCGGGAAATTGGAAGTGGTGTGACTGGATATGACTGATTCGATACCGAAGGTTTGCCTCAGTCTGGGATCCAAACGACTTTGACAGTGGCCTGAATTAAATGCTGCATGAACCAAATTCAACAGGTAAGGTCCCATTCCATGACAGTCGGATCAGCTGACGGAGTGTTGTATTCCTGAGAAAATTTTCCAGACCAAAGATGGTGTAGATATGCGGGGGGGGGGGGGGGGGGGGGAGGGGGGATAAATACTGGGAAAAACACAATTTCCTCTTTGTCTTTCATATTACTCTAGCAAGGGACATGGACAGTTTTATTCCAGACTATTTTCAAAGCCTCGTTGGTACAGCAAACAGCTTTGGAAGATCGCGATAAAGCCTCTTACAGGGACGGAGTCAGTTTTGTTTCCTGACCAGGCTAACGAAGACAATGTCTCTGTTCACAGTAAAGTCTGAGCAGGTTGGCCAGCGCCACATCTATATGGTTGGGGATTCCCTAAACTTGGGATTTCTCAGCCATGACATGAACCCACTGGGTGTGTAGCAACCTCACCCCCCGCCCCCCAGGATCCTTGAGGGCAAGCAGGTAGACGCAAACGTGCAACTTGAGCTGCCTGCTGTGCTCTGACTAAAAATGCCTTAGTCTCTGAGCCAGGAGTTAATGTCTTCTGTCACCATCTATAACCTGGAGGCACACTAACTTACTAGCCCGTGGGTAAAGTAAATTCTAGAACTTCATGGTTCTTGCCATCCTGATCTCACGGAGCTTGCCTTCCAGCTTCGGGAGACAGATATCGGGACAGTAATACAAACAGTAGTACTTCAGGTGACAGAACACTGTGAAGAAAGCATAATGCATGTAAGGAGAACAGAATGGTGATGAGTGCTATTTTATGTGAAGTGCTCCAACATTAAGCAGAAATTTAAAGGAAATGAGAGTGTGAGTTAAGAGAATATTCTGAACAGATGGTTGCTTCTTTATGTAAATCTTCAAATTGCTTTAGTTGGAAATATTTTGTACTATTTGAATTTGTTAAATCATATGCATGTGTTCGCATTCTCAAGGAAAAAAAACACTAAAATTAAACTTGGTTGAAAAAAATAAAACAGGTGGAAAAAGGTAATTGAAGAAAGTCTGATGGAGGTATAGCTAAGACATAACCATTCTAGATGACCACTTAAAGAAATCTAAGCAAATTGATAATCAAATTGATTTTTCCATTGTGAAAAATAAAAGAATTTTTGTAGACTTCTTGCATGTCCTAATTTCTATCCCTAGATTTCAATTAACGTTTAATTGGTGCATTTGTATCTTCAAAAGTATGCTGATTAATTTTTTTTTTTTTTTGCTTTCGTTATATAAGATTGCTACACTCATACAAGACACACTCTCCTCTTTATTAGGGATAATTACACTTTTTGAAATAAACTCAGTAAGAATATGTTTCCTCTGTCTAGTGGAGGAAAAAAGAGTGAATCTCTGATCCAAGAGGCATAGAAGCAATTGGATTACATGTGTAAATTTCAGTACATTATTAGCATTCTGATATATACAAGATATTGCCAGGCTATTATTATTGTGTTTAGCAAGTCAATTTTCATAACATTAATTGGTTTTTGTTCCATATATATTGTCATGAATGTGTTTTGTTTTGCTTTGTTTTAAAGTATCAAATGTATAAGATGGTTTATATTCTTAGTTATATTATTAAATTCTAAGATTATTTAGCATTTTTGCATATTCACGATTCATTTATTTACTAACTTTACATTCTTTTCAATAAATAGTTGTAAATGCATGGAGTTGTTTAGGTTATTTCCATTGCAACGCTTTAAAAATATTTAAGGGGCACCTGGGTGGCTCAATTGGTTGAGCCTCTGACTCTTGATTTCTGCTGAGTTCATGATCTCAGAGTCCTGGGATCAAGTCCCTCCCCTGGCTCCATGCTCAGCAGAACAGAGTCTGCTTGTCCCTCTCCCTCCTTGTGCATGTGTGCTCTCTCTTTCTCTCTAAAATAAATAAAATCTTTATAAAATCTTTAATATATATATATATAAAATCATTCTTATTTAGGTTTTTTAAATTGAAGACTTTTTCATTTAACATATCCGATGATAAGAATATAATGAGAATTTACCTACATAAACAATTCTTATTTAATAGGAAATGCTTTGTGATTTGCATTAAATCTGTTAGCCTAAAACACATGTTTTCAGCTGAAATGGACATGAATGAAGGACGGTAAATTTCTTGCCCTAAAGATCATTTACATATTCAATCTTAGGACATCTTAAAGATATAAAAATGTTTTCCTTTTTAATGATGTCTTATTAAAAATACTACAGAATTTGGAAGTTTTAATATTTGAGTAGAACATATCAACCTCTTGCCCCCAACACACACACACACACACACACACACACACACACACACACACATTTAAAGGCTTTAACAAAATTAACAAAATTGGCCAGTTGGCATTTTAGCAATGAATACTAGCAGAATTCAAGTGCTCATAAGGTCACCTAGCTGGTTCAGCTGGGGAAAGACCGGCATTGACATGAGGTATGTCTGATTCCTTCCCTTCCTTTCTTTCTTTCTTTCTTTCTTCCTTTCTTTCTTTCTTTCTTTCTTTCTTTCTTTCTTTCTTTCTTTTCTTTCTTTCTTTCTTTCTTCTTTCTTTTCTTTCTTCTTCTTTCCTTCCTTCCTTCCTTCCTTCCTTCCTTCCTTCCTTCCTTCCTTTTTTTGGAGTGGGACATGGAGAATGGGAATGATGGTATGTTCTCTGTCCCAAAGAGATGAGGAAGCAGGCTACTTAGGGCAGTTACAGGGAAAAGAAAATGCACAACCGGAAAGCCAGAACTTTCTGATCCGTGGAGCTACCACATTTTAGCTTTTGGTGCACTTTTCTCTCTACTCTCCATATATCCAGGGATGGCTGAACACCTTCTGTATTGGGGTATCTTCATGCTTTTATTAACTTTTTGGTAAATGCTTACTCTGGGTTCTTGTAATTGTAAAAGCATGTCACTCTTAATAACAAATAGAGATAGATAACTGATTCTAAGTCATACCGGATTGTTAGTAAGTGCCTAAGGGATGACAATAATCCACAGCTCTTCATAACTGGTTCCTTTTGGGGGTCATTAACTGAGAGAAAATAGTAAACGGAATAGAATTCCACAAACAGAGATAAAGCAAAATGCATAAATTAAAATCTACATGAAAGTAGAATGAATAGCTTTAGTTTGTTGGGGGCCAAGAAATAAAAGCCATAAAGGAGAAATTTTATATTCCTGGAAGGGAGATTTTAAATTTCCTGAAAGGGAGAAAATTGAATTGGTGTCTTTTGTGAAGAGAGCAACAAGATGCAAAGTATGTGTTATATCCTGAAGGTTATTCCAGTTTCTGTGTGTTGACATTCTGTATGATATAAAGATGCAGTGTTTTGCAAATGTTTTATGGTCTTTTTACTGCTTTCTATGTGTTGTTTAAATTACTGAGTAAAACCGAGCATTTGTTTTAAATTTCTGACAATGAAAAAAAGCCTAACAATCATGAAGTTGTATAAATTTGGGAAAGCAGAGGAATTTTAGATTACATAAAAGAATAAACATTTATCAATGTACATGCAATGAGGCATACTAAAACAAATACTATTGAATCAAAATTCTAAGCTTGTTATTTATTATACATTGCTTAATTCTACAAAGACACAGTCACTTTGTACTTCTACAAAGAAACAAATAGGTGGTAGAAGTGTGTAATTAATTTATCAAATCTATAATCTGAGAAATAATCACAACTCTGTGTGTGTGTATGTATACTTCTCTACACACACATTGTTCTGGAAACAGAATGTCACATAAATTTAACACAATACTTGGGGTAAGGAAACAAAGTGGCAATGGTAAGAAGTAACATGCTCCTTAGTAATTTTTATCAATGCTAATTTTGCTAACTGAGAGACTGAGAATAAATGAAGATTCTCATGATGAGATTAAGAATGTTAAGCTTCAGGGGTGCCTGGGTGTCTCAGTGGGTTAAGCATCTACGTTTGGCTCAGGTCATGATCCCAAGGTGCTGGGATCCAGCCCTGCATTGGGCTCTCTGCTCAGCAGGGAGTCTGCTTCTCTCGCTCACTCTTCCTCCATACTCTCTCTCTCCCTCTCAAATAAATTAATAAAATCTTTAAAAAAAAAAAAAGAATGTTAAGTTTCAGAAAAAGCTAAAATGTAATTGGTAGATAGAATGACAAATTGTCCAATTACCTAAACTATGGCTTCATTCTATCTTGTTTCCTCCTTCTGTTCATTCTCTACGCCACAGCTCCTGCAGTCAGGTCCTCTCCACTCCCCTCTCACTTTCCAAATTCAAGAAATAGCACCTTGGTTTTGTCCTCTCCATTTAGTAGAAGTAATGCAATTCTGTTATTAGCCCCAGAAAATGGCAATAATCCTTTGAGCTTAATAAATCCTACACTTTGATTTATTAGACTATCCTCAAATAATCTAAATTTTCCTTGCCATCTGTTTCTCACCAGGACTCATCTAGAGTAATAGACTATGATATCATACATCCATGGCAATTTAAGTAATTTGGTCAATTAGGACATCAAATAAATTTGAAGAAAAGTTATTTTTTTAAATGGTTCTAAGAGAAAATATAAAAGAAATAACAGAATAAAATATAAGAAAATCTATAATTTCTGTGAAGAATATTTTGGCTTACTATTTGTATTATAAAGTGCCAAAACAAATATGACATTCCGAGGTACAACTTACATTTAGGAAGATAACATTATCCCTTTTTGTTTCTATGACTACCTTTTTAATAGGGTGGGAATTTCTTCAAATATGGTATTTTCCCTCCACTTCAATGAGACTAGTCTTTTGATAATCCTATATTTCCCAACCAGTGCCCTATTTATCCTATAGGTACCCTTTTTAGAATAAGTCTAGGGGTGCACATATGTTTTAATCCTTACATTTACTTCGAAAGTTGAAAAATATTTTGACTTCAATCAATATAGTGAATTTATAGTTCAAACCCTACCTTTCATTCCATTTTAAAAATTGTCCAAACTTTTATAGCTATATCATGAAATGATTATCCAAATGGCCAAGAAGCATATAAAAGGGTGCCAAATGCCAACAAGAAGATATAAATTAAAACCACAATGTGATAGCATTATACATTTATCAGAATTCCTAATGAAAAATATCCAAAAAACTATCAAGTGTTGGCTGGAGTGTGACACACCTTTATTTTCATTCTGATATCTTCCTATTCCCTTCTCAGATTAAGCCAAATGAGGGAGGGATTTTTTTTTTTTCTCTTTTTAATCTTTACCATCATGATAGTGTCAAGAGCATACTGAAATTAGGGACCATACTTGACCATGTTCTAAATGACTGACAGCTTCCTTTGTTTGGGACATAAATTCATTTCTCATACAAAAACACACATAGAAACACAAAAAGCTACTCCTGACAAATCTTGTTGCTCTGGATGTCATTTTATTTAATTGCAAGTGAAGTAAGACAATAATGACAAGGTGAATGGAAACACTGTATGATACCTAGAACTGAGAGATCAATCCAAGAAAGGACTTGAAAGGGGTTTACACCTGTTGGAGAAGATATGGTTCAATTTATCCTATAGTAAGGAACCTCACTTGTTTGGTCAGTTCAAAGATGGTCTAAAGTTACTGGGTAATCAATAGACCACCTGAATAGCGTAGGTGGTGGAAGAAGCAATCAACCACCAGTGGTATGATGTGAGCTTTCAGTGGGAGTCCAGGAGAGGGCAGGAAGCCTTCATAATGTGGGGATATGTGGGGGTTGCAGAAGGAATGTCAGCCCCACACGTGACCCTCCAGGCCTACCAGCAGCTGCCTGTGGGCTCTATTGAGGTCTACAGGACCCTCAGGGGCTCTAGTCTCCAAGTGAGGAGGTAACGAAAAGGTGAACATCAGACTGAGGCTGCAAGTTCAGAGGGACCAGATTATTGGCCTGCCAGATTCCACCAGATGCTCTCACACCCACACAAGTGTACCTTCTCACTCTCAAAATGGCAGAACAAAGTCTTTTTCCTGCAATGTCCTTCCTGAGAATGCTTAACATCCTGCTCATTGTAAAGGATCGATACTTTAAATAATTTCTTTATTTATCACAAAGCACATATTGAGGGTACACTCAGAACCGAAGGGCAATAAATTGGGAACTGAAACAGGAGGCCATCCAACATTCTCAATCCTTTGTCAGTGTCAACTTGTAGGCAGCACCAGACCATATAGTTGTACTATGCTTGCCTGCTGGTTAGAACCAGTTTTTCCTTTGGTAGCTCTAAAGGGTTAAAGGAGAGAAGGAAAAATAAAGGATGAAAGCAAAATGAAGACAGTAGATATGTATTAGTTAGCAAGGGATACCATAGCAAACTGGGTGACTAAATCAGGAGAAATTTATTTTCCCACAATTCTGGAAGCTAGATCAAGTTGTTGGCATGTCTGATTCCTCCTTAGGTTTCTCTCCTTGGCTTGTAGATGGTGGTGTTCTCTCTGTATCTTCACCTGTTCTTCCTCCTGCTCCATGCAAATTTGTGTCCTAATCTCCTCGTTTTATAAGGATACCAGTTTTATTGGATTAAGGCCCTTGTATATGACCTTTTTTTGCCTTCATGAGCTCTTTAAAAACTCTATCTTGAAATACAATTACATTCTGAGGTACTAGGGATTAGTGTTGCAACATATGAATTTCGAGGGGATGCAATTCAAACAGTAACAGAATAGTAACTATTTCTGAAGTGATAGAAAATTGTTCTGTAGCAATTTATTTAATATATACTCAATAATTCAGCTACCAACTCATTGTCACTCTGACATCATCCTAAGTATTGGAATTTTCATCCCCAATTTCAATCCTGCTGTCCCGGTGAGAAGTGGCTTAATGACAGCCATACTTTCACTGAACTAGTTAGTATTCCATTACTTTTAGTCATTTTCTTTTAAAAATTACTTTTAGTTTATTTTTAAATTTATTTTCCTCAAAGAGTGGAAAGATGTTTCCAAACAGTATTCAACTAGGATTGAAAAAGGGCAAAAATCAATCTTATTGATCTTCATTATAAAAATATATGTCTATAATGTTCAGAGTACTGAAAGGAATGAAAATACAATTAAAATTATCTTAAAGTAATACATAAAATAAAATGTTGGATTTAAGCATAGGCATAATATGGGCAAATTATGAGAGCTTTGTGGAAATATAAATTAGATAAAAATAATTTTACTAATGTAACAATCAATAGTTAATCATTACAGAAGAAAAATATCTTTTCTGCATTTCTGATTTCCATCATAAGGAAACTTACATAAGTAGTACGTCCTTCTTTCTTCATCCCATAAAACTTCCATTGGAAGTAGAGAGAGTTAAATTTTTGTTAATATCTATTGGTCCTATGGCTGGAGTTAATCTTTCATAGGCTCTGAATAAAGAGTATTTGATCTCCTTCTTGCCCTTTCTTCAGAGCACACTGAGAAGTAGTTGCCCAAATAACTATTTTTTATTTAGGGATTAAAACTTTCCTTATGGTGGAATGTTCCAAGATTTTGCAGGAGTAAAAAGTCAATAAGATTGTTTGTCTCTTAAGCTTATCACTAACTGTAGTGTTTATCAGTATTCGAGAGATTTTTTTTTTCTCTATAGACTATTTTGTCTATTTTTTCACTATCTTAGAATTCAAATGGGGAGAAAAATCGCCATTTATGTACTTTAGGTTCCTAATAATTATCTACTATTCCTTTCATCCTGAAGCTAAAATAAAAATGAAGAGATTTATAATACATACAATTTAACAACAGACTTTAGACATTTACTGAGATTAAGCCTTCATTTTAGTCTCTACTATACTACTGGGGCACTCTGAAAAAAAACCAAGAGAAAGTTGCAAAGCATAAAAATGATATGCTTTCTCTTCTCAGAAAATGTGAAACATGTACAGTTCTCCTTTAAATGGAAATGGAGTTAGTGAGGAATGCAATTTTAAATCAGTTAATTGTAGATGTCTCTAGATTATAAAATGAGAATTTTTAGTTTTAGAGATATATACATAGGTTTTTCTACAATGTAAAGTCTTTTTTGTCTAATTATGCAGCAATTCTTACCATTTATAAATGCTCAAAGCCTTTCACTGCTTTTCCCCCCACAATAACAGCATTTCATTCAGAATTTGCAAGACAAGATTTCTTTCAAAATAGAGTTTAGTAGTACTAGGGTCTTTTGGCAAATGTGTTCCAAATGTTGCTATAACCACACTTGGAATTGTTTAAAGTTTGGTCACCAAAAACATTTGTAGGATGGTTGCTTAACAAACATTTGATAAAATTATTTTAAGTTTTCCTGTTATGATTCCCTAAATATAATCTGCTTTTCCCCCAATGATGGTTATCTCCTTAATTTACCTTATACATTGTCATTTATACAATTTTGTCAATTATAATATACCAAGTAGGTAGGAAGAACATAGGGAATGTCCCAAATTAATCACTTAATACAGTCTTCAGTAAATTGCCCCAAATTCCTTTCTGTGAAAAAATAATAACAGAGCATTTATAATGTGCTCAATATGTTTAGAGCTCTGCATAAATTTATACAATTTCTGATTGACATATTCATTTAACAAGACCATTTAGTCTAATCTCTTCACTATAAAGGTGAGAGAATAAAAAGCAAAATATACTAGGGATTCATAAAAAAAATCCCCAAATTAAGAACATTGATAATACCAAATGCTATGAGGATATGCTCATTCATTGCTGGTGGGAATGCAAAATGGTACAGCCACATTGGAGGAGATGTTGGCAGTTTTTTTTTTTTTTTTTAAGATTTTTTATTTATTTATTTGACAGAGATAGACAGCCAGCGAGAGAGGGAACACAAGCAGGGGGAGTGGGAAAGGAAGAAGCAGGCTCCCAGCAGAGGAGCCCGATGTGGGACTCGATCCCCGAACGCCGGGATCACGCCCTGAGCCGAAGGCAGACGCCTAACGACTGCGCTACCCAGGAGCCCCTATGTTGGCAGTTTCTTAAAAAACTAAACATATTCTCACCATACAATCCAGTAGTCGTACTTCCTGATATTTACCCAAAAGGGTTGAGAATGCATTTCCCCACAGAAACATGCACATGGATGTTTACAGCAGCTTTATTCACAACTGAAAATATGATACAACAAAGATGCTCTCTAGTAGGTGAAAGGATAGACTGCGTTGCATGCAGGCAGAAAACGAAATACTATTTGGTGCCAAAAGGAGTGAACTATCAAGCCATGAAGAGGCATGGATGAACCTTACATGTATATTATTAAATTAAAAAGGTCCATCTGAAAAGACTGCGTACTGTATGATTCCAACTGCATGAAATTCTGGAAAAGGAAAAACCAGGGAGACAGTAAAAGATCAGTGGTCCCCAGAGGTTAAGAGGAGAGGAGCAATGAAGCTACCCTGTGTGACATGATTGTGATGTCTACTGCAACAAGTATGCTATACTAGTTTTACATGTCATTATGGATTTGTCAAAACCTACAGAATGGCCAACACCAAGAGTACTATAGAGACTCTGGGTGATAACAATGTGTCAGTGATCGTCCATCAGTTGTAACAGACCAACCACTCTGGTGATGGGTGCGGATAATGGGAGAGGCCATGCAAGAATGAAGGCGGTGAATATGTTGAACTCTCTACCTTCTCTTCAATTTTGCTATGAACCTAAAATGGTTCCTAAAACTTTTATCAACAGGGGGCGCCTGGGTAGCGCAGTCGTTAAAGCGTCTGCCTTCGGCTCAGGGCATGGTCCTGGCGTTCGGGGATCGAGTCCCACATCGGGCTCTTCCGCTCTGAGCCTGCTTCTTCCTCTCCCACTCCCCCTGCTGTGTTCCCTCTCTCGCTGGCTGTCTCTGTCAAATAAATAAATAAAATCTTTAAAAAAAAATAAAATAAAACCTTTATCAACAGAACAACAACAACAACAACAAAGAGTAGAGGACGGTATTAGATAAAAAACAAAAAAAGAAGTAATGTGTGTGCATTTTCGGACCTGTTTCCCTACCCTCCATACACCTTCTTCAGTTCTGCTACTTATAACATTAAAACATATTCACAGCATGTTCATTCACATTCTATGTTATAACGTGAGAAAGAAGGCTGCACGCCAGGAATGCTGGGAGCAGCCTGGGTCCAAAAGGATTGAGAAGTTCTGGGTTACCTGTATTTAAACTTCTAGGTTAGAAAGAAAAAGACTTTTATCTTGTTTGATATAAGTTTTTATTTTATTACCTAGTTTAAACGTTACCAAATACCAAAAAGCTATTGATTTTTCAGGCAATAGATGAACCCATTTCTCTTCTGATGCTTTATATATATTGAAAGTTTAATGTGCTTGCTTATCAAAAAGCGTCCCCACAAGTGTGGTTTAAATGTTAACATCGATTTAATCAACCCAGGTCCCTATTGTACACCATATATATCTTCATTAAACCTTATCACACTTTTGGAGTAATTATTTTTTACTCACTTGTCACCCGTTTTTCTCCTTCTTTAATCGAAATATCTAATAAAAATACTGGTTGTCTTACTCATGTCTTCATTATCAGAGTAACTGACACATAATTGGGATTAAAAAAACAACAAAAACATTTGAATTAAATAATCATTATTAAGCAGATGCTAGGAGTAGAGTGCTAGATAGATTAACAGGACAACTAAAGAAAGCAGAAATTAAGTCATGTTTGAAAAAGTATTTTATCTATCTGGACAAAATTAGTCATTAGCACGAGCAAGTGAATAAGGTACATGACCTCGGACCTGACATGGGACTAATGGTACAGACGTAACTGTGAATATGGTCCCAGCTGAAGTCTTGAGGATACAGGGCGTTTGAGCTTTCCATGTCCCACTGTATAGAACATGGCATGCAATTTCCCTCCTCACTTACGAGGTTCTATTCTTAGTTTAAAATTCTTTACCACCAAATCAGCCTGAGTGGCCCTTTGGAATTTAAAGATGTGCTAACTTTCTTCCAGACTTTGTATTTACTCTGGTTATTTGCATTTCTATATTCTGCTCAGTGTTTTTTTTTTTTTAATTAAAAAAAATTAATCATAGTGCACACAGTAACTATAATATTTAGAATCACCCTGTAGCCTGTTTTCAGTATTGCTCCTCTCATGTAATTTTGGAGACTGCATAGCTCCTTATTCTGTAATGCACATCTCATGCTAGATGAAAATCGTCTTGCCCTTGTGCAGTAGAGGTGCTGAGGCCCTGGCTACACCTGACTGGACCTTTTTCATGTAGGACTTATGGAGAGATATAGATATAGATATAGATTTAAAAGTACATATACATATCTATTTGTATAAATAATTATGTGTACACCTAAAATGTGTATTTAAAATATGAACACTTTGCATACACATACTTTATACATGAGTGTGTGTGTGTGTGTGTGTGTGTGTGTGGCTGTATGTTTCTTATATAGATCATCACAGGTGTGCTTTATTGTTGATTTTGCACTTTAGGAACAAATCTTTTAAAATTTATGAAAGAAAAATGTTATGAGCATGTTCCATTTCTTATTTCAAGAAGATACTAAGAAATACTATCTTTGGATACTGATATTCTTTATTGAACCAAACTAGTTGTTCTGCTACCTAATCTTTTCCTTCTTCCTTCAGATAACCTCATTTATTTTAAAGAATGAATGAAGAAAGCTGCTGTTACTGCAGACAGCTCAATCTATAAAATATTGGAGAAGATTTCTTCTCTCTGGTGTGAATAAGATTACAAAATGAGATTCACTATAAGCCTTATTTTTCATAATGGTCTTAAATGGAACAGATGGTGGTTTAGTTCTACTACTTTATGTTTGACACATAAAATCATGTAATTTTTATATCGATCTTCCTCTTTAAGGTAGAATATGTTAAATTATTAATATAATTTTTCTTGTTTATTTCTTTAAATCTTCTCACAATTATAAATTTGGTGTTTGTAATATAAAGCATGATATTTTGTAATTTAAAAAGTCTGTTATGCTCAAATGTTTTCCACTGAATTTTGTATGCAAAACTCAATTTCATTACCCATTATTTTACTTAATATAAACAAAAGAATATGTTGGATTCTGCCAACTAATCATAATTAATCATAAATGTAATCATAGTGAGTCACCATTGAAGTTTCCCTGTGTTAGCACACTAGGATGAATAATAAAATGAGAACTTAAATATTCCATAAAATTCTCTTAGGTGTGTTATTCAGTACCCCAAAGCTCTATAGTTTATGATCTTTTTAAAAATGGAGTTCTGATCATATCAATACTCTGGGGCGCCTGGGTGGCTCAGTCGTTAAGCATCTGCCTCCAGCTCAGGACATGATCCTGGCATTCTGGGATCGAGCCCCGCATCAGGCTCCTCCGCTGGGAGACTGCTCCTTTCTCTCCCACTCCCCCTGCTTGTGTTCCCTCTCTTGCTGGCTGGCTCTCTCTGTCAAATAAATAGATAAAATCTTTAAAAAAAATACTCTGCTCAAAAGCCAAAAATAGCTCCACATTTCCCCGAAGAAAATACAGTCCCACCCTCTGTTTTGTCCCCCACTCACTCCCTCAATGAACATATTTCTTTTTCACTTTTCCCCTCGCATTATACTACAGCCATATGGGTCCCTACCCAACCAAACACCATCCTGTCCTATAGCATTTGCACTGGCTTTTCCCTTGGTTAATTAGCATTTCTGTGAAATTTGCTGCAATGTTGCCTTCACAGTGAGGTCCTGTTTATTTAGGGGCCAACTGGGTGGTGGTTGTTTCTTTGTCTTCCACCCCAAGTAATCTCCTTCCCCCTGATATCCTAATTTACCATGGCGATAATCCAACTACAGTTGCTCCGAGTAGCCTCTTCACATTCCTTTGTATTTCTGCAGCATCAGTTGTAATGTCTCCTCTTTCATTTATAATTTTGTTGATTTGGCTCCTCTTTTTTCCTTGGTTAGTCTAGCTAAAGGTTTGCACATTTTGTTTACCTTTCCAGAAATCAACTTTTAGTTTTGGTTATCTTTTTTATTGTTTTCCTGTCCTCTGTTGCATTTATTTCTTCTGTAATCTTTATTATTTCTTTCATTCTGCAAACATTTGACTTAATTTGTTCTTTTTCTAGTTCTTTGAAGCATAGAACTAGTTTGTTTATTTGAGATCTCTTTTGTTTCTTAAGGTAGGCATTTATTGCTATAAACATCCCGTAAGTTTTAGTTACATTGTGTTTCCATTTTTGTCTCTCTCAAGATACTTTTTAAAAAAATTTCCTCTTTAACTTTTTCTTTGAGTCACTGGTTGTTCAAGAGAATGTTGTTTAATTTCCATGTATTTACGAGTTTTTCAGTTTTCCTCTTGCTTATTTCCAGTTCCATGCCTTTGTGGAGTATCAGAGAAGATACTTGGTATGATTTCAATCTTCTTGAATTTATTAAGACTTGTTTTGTGGCCTAATACATGTCTATCCTGGGCAATGTTTCATGTGTGCTTGAGAAAAATGTGCATCCTGCTTTTGTCAGATAGAATGTTCTGTATATGCCTAATAGGTCAATTTGTTGTATAGTGTTGCTCAAATGTGCTGTTTCCCTATGGATTCTCTTTCTGGATGATCTATCTAGGGATTTGTCATATTTGTTTTATTTTTAGACTACGCAAGTGTGTTTTAGGGAGGAAGGTCACAGACGTAAAGTGACATTCTCATTATATGATATCAAGAGCATATATTATTTTTTTTAAGTACATATTATTAAGTGATGTTAACCTTAAACCCCTGGCTGAGGTAATGTTGTTAGTTTTCTCCACTATAAAGTTACTCTTTTTTCTTCGTTTTCATACCATATACTTTGAAAGGAAATAATTTTCATTTTCTTTTTCTTCATTTTCATGCCATACACTTTGAAAGGAAATCACTGTGTGCAGATTACCCTTAGGAAGGAAGGGGTTATACTATACATTTTTGAAAGCAAATTATCTACATAAATGATTTGAAATTTTCATGCACAAATTTGTCTCTACTTTTCTCCATTTATTTATATTTTCAAACATTTATTTGTATCAGTGGGAAATTTTTTACTTTGACTTATAATTCACAATATTTTATTTGTTGCTTACAGTGTTCTAAATTTAGTCATTGGGAGCTCTTTTTGTTGGCTCTTATGTCCCTTTGACATTCTCCCATCATTGTCAATTCTCCTTCTTACCCAACTTCCTGACGTTACTGGATGCTCCAGGCTCATCCCATCTCTTCTCTGCCATACTCTTAGAATCAGAGAAAGCCATTAGAAATCAACATCTGAGAATTAAGTGTGCTCATTGTTCTGAAGTGTCCTTGTTCCCACGGTTTTCACGTGAAAGAGGAAGGGAAATATGTGTATGGATAGACCTACATACATATGCATAGTTTTCAATGTTGCATTATGCAATCAGCTGCATCTATTTAAACTAAACATGAGCTTATACTCTAATTCATATTTTCAAAAATCTCATGGATCAAAGATATTGTAAGGATAAACAGAAAATACATAGAATTGAATAAAAATATAAATACTACATACCAAAACTAACTAAATTCAGCCTAAAGCAACACTTAAAGGAAATATATGTAACCTTCATCAATGCATCAATCTACCATTGTTTTATGTGTTCCTCTGTTTAGAAACAACCTATTTAATATTTTTGTTAATTTGTCATTAATTAACTCGTTGCTGGGCAGCACGATAACTCGTGTCTAGACACAGTTTATCTGACATGCAATTTCCCCTGTAAGTCCTGTTTAGTCTTCCTGAACTTAGAAACACGAGACTGCATTTCAAACACTACGACTTGGGGACATTTTGAACACGACAACTATAAAACACACACACACACACACACACACACACACGTGAAAAACTTGTCCTTAAATGGCCCACAAAAGGGATACTTGCTTATAGTGAGAGAGTAAAACAAAACAAGAAGGTAGAGCATTGCCATGTTCATCTAGGAATGTATGTGTTAGGCAACTCAAAATTTTTGTTTCTCTGCATATGTCCGCAAATTACTATGAAAAAGTGCCACAAGTGATTTTTTAGGTTACAAATAAATTTTAGCTAGTAGGTGAATTTGCAAATATGCAATCCATGAATATGATGATTGCTAGTAAACATGCCATAATATACCATATCCCATATAAATACACATACCTACTATATATGTAGTATATGTATACCATATAACAATAAATATATGTATATACCATCAGTATTATGAATTTAAGATTACACTGAGAATGTAAATAGAATAATTCGTAGAGTAGTTCTGTCAATCAATAAATAACTCTAATGTCATATAAAACATTCCAGCATATAAAAGAAAAGAAAATACTACTTCAATAATTTTCTAAGGCTAATGCAACCTGAACACAAAAATATGACAGGGACAATCTGAAAAACAACAACAACAACGACGACGACGACGACAATGACAACTTGAATACACTTAGAAACATTTGTGCAGTATTTAGTAAAAAATAGTTTGCCAGCACAAAGAAAGACATTTACCAATCACATTTCATAATGGCATCAGGATCTTCAGCTAACCTATTGAATTATATAAATTTAAAATACTATAAATTTAAGTTCGAACACTGAACGCTGATTGCATTTAAACATAACATCTACAAGTGTTAAAAGTAGATAAATTCCATATGCCTCTAATAAAAAATTGGAAGATTTTATAGTGCATACCTTGATGAAATATTTAACAAGTTCAGTGAGTAGGCTTGGATCTACTGCAGCTCTAAGTCCAGGAAGAAGCACTTATCATTACTTTACATTTTTATCTTTCGCAAAAATTAGTATCGCTCAGCTTGATTATTAGACTTAAATATAAGCATTATTTTGTCATTTCATATACACGCACAAACTCACACTAGAAAATAATGATTTATCATTTTTGTAAAGATTTCCCACATACAGATAAGTTCAGTTTTAAAGGTTCATTATCAGTATTTGAACATTTTCTCTGTCACAATGGTAACCTCTTAAGCACATTAATAAAGCTATTTAATTTATTAACTTAGTATGGTAGTATCTGTGCTTATTTGACATCTGTATCATGACCAGGAGGTACAGGAAAGAGTTGAAGAAGAAGCAAATGGGGAGAGTCCAGACTTTTTATAGACAAGGAATAGTTTTCGGGGGCAAAACAAAACAAAACAAAAAAACCCATTGAAACTCCCCTAACTCTGATTTGCTCTGATTTTCTCTGCATCTAAACAAGTTTTCACTAAACTACGCTCTACCTCTGGTGCAGCATTAGGACTCACTCAAAAATTCCATACTTCAAGCTGCCTTTATTTCACTCCTCTTAACCAAATATCTTATTACTTCATCAGAATTAATTTGTTAGTGAATACTGAAATTGTCATATATTTTATATCAAGACGATACGATTTTGCTCAAATATATTATTCTATGTTATTTCTTATTACATTGAAGAACAAATTATTAGGTCAAGATGAATGAAATGCAAACACTTAAATGTTCATGAATACACACACACAAAACTTGAAGTTGAAAATACCTACAGGGACACCTGGGTGGCTCAGTCGGTTGAACATCTGTCTTTGGCTTGGGTCATGATCCCAGGGTCCTGGGATCCAGTACCACATTAGGCTCCTTGCTCAGTGCAGACCCTACCTCTCCTTCTGCCTGCTGCTCCCCCTACTTGTGCTTTGTCTCTGATAAATAAATAAGTAAAAAGAAAAAAGAAAAATAAAATACCTACAATTCATGTGCATAATTTACCTAAAAACAGACCAAATATCAATGAGTGAATAAAATAAATACATATATTTTACTATAGATGTATTATTTATTATTAAATTGATTTGATAGTAATAAATAATCTAGAATTTTACTATTAAATTTATAATTAAATATAATTTGTAAGTATCTCAATTTTTCTAAAATTGATAGCTTTTCTATCTTTATTTCTCATTTTCTCAATATTTTAATTCATTTATCATCCTAACTTATAGAAACACATCATTTTATGTTTTTAATGTCTCATATCAATGAACTAAAGACAGATTAGTACTCTGTTTATTTTCAAAGCCTTTTACAAATTAAATATTCAATGGTCTGTTTTAAATTAAAATATAATGAATACAGAATATGGTGCATACATGTACTATAGACTTTGACATTTCAGTGTTTGATAGATTCAATTATTACATATTTTCAATAATTCCAAGTCTGCCAGGTCCTGTTTCCCAGATAAAGCAAAATGATTCATGTAGATAAACATGAGAGAATTTAGCTACTATGATAACTTCAGCTCTGAATTTTGCCAAATTCTGTTGGGTTTTGGAATTTTAAGTTGGTAAATCTAAAACAAATTGAATCTGGGTGCTTTATTTCTAGGGACCAATCTTCTCCTAATGCCATAAAGAACATTATTTTATATGGTGATGTTATTCAATAAGATTATTAAGATTCAGATATAATTTTTTTTAGGTCATGAATTTTGTCACCCAACACAGATTGGTTACTTATTTTTCCTTCCTTACAAGTCAATCTCTTAGTCAACAAGTTTGATAAAATACTTATAATCACTTGAAAATTACCAACTATGGATTTTCTGCTTAATATTGCCAGGGAAATCTTAGGGAACCACCACCATCTTTTTATCTATCCTTCTACTTTTTTTTTTTTTTTTTTTGGATATTGCACTTGTATCCTCCACAAAATAATACTGCTTAGATCAAGCAGAGCGCTCGATACTGCATTTCAAAACTTCTATATGTCTTTCCTTTAATATTTTTCACATTTCCCACTGAGTCAGCTCCTGCCTAGTTTTCCTTTAGACGGCTACCCAAAAAAGGTCAAAGACATCACTGTATCCTATCAGCTCTCCATCTTCACTATTCTTCTCTCTTGTCTTGTTTATAATTTCTTCTATGTTGCCTTAAAAATGGTGAATGTGAAATCCCAGATCATAAAGCCTAATAATCTTGAGATTGTTAAGCTGTTCTTGAGTGGATAATTTTAAAATCATTTTCATGTTTTTATTCAAGAAAGTAGAAATAAGCAAAGTCCCAAATCAGTTCTACAGAAATGAAACCCTTTATCTATTTAATATAGTTTTCAGTAGATTTTAAGAATAGTGCAAACATAATGCAAAGGAACAAATTAAGTATAGAAATCAATGAACAAGTCCATTTCCATAAAATTAAATTTTAAAATAGGTGTTTAAACTTGTAGGCTGTAATGTATTTCCGTTACATCAAAGAGTGAGAGCTACTGAACCTTCCTATTAATCTCAGACCATCATTCCTTCAGTGTGGATGTTCTCTAACTACATTGGAAAGATGTGATTCAGTTAAAGCCTCCTCCTCGATGGTCTCTAATAGGTTGCTGGGGGATGTGTGGCTTAGATAAATATTCATGTAGTATTTATGTTTTGTATTGTTTTGATGAGTTGTTATAATTAACATTTGACTTGCATCTTTGTGATATATTGGTTTATGTCATTTTTAAATATTTTACCACTTGCTTGTTATTTTCTCTATAGATTTTTTGGGAAAAATTTGTTAATTAAACATTTATTTTGCAGTCTATCTCTTATGTTGCAAACATGGAACAAATTTAAGAGTTTTAATTTTATATTGTTAAAAATATGCTGTCAATTGTTCCAGTACCATCAATAATTTTTCGTATATGAAATTCCTGTATATTATCAGATCTGTTACTACCATCTGTATTGTCACATTTTTTAGTCAATCTTATATCTCACATATTTAACTGTTTTATAATAATATTTTTTGAAACACTCTTTATAAATTTTCAATTATTTTATTATTTTTACTTTTTTTCTGGTTAAATAATTTTCAAAGTCATGAACAAATTAAAAAGTTAGAATTTTGATTGTTAGTCTTCTAATTTACATAATAATTTGGCAAGAAATGAACTCCACTGGATATGTAATGCATTCTGTCCCTTCTTCTATTTCAGTGGCATGAGCTAGTGTTATGAGTAGAATATATGTCTTAGGTATAGAAGAGTAGAAAAATTGAAGATTTGCTAGTTGGGATATAAGTTAGGGAACTGTAATAAAGCAACACAAAAATATAGTGCTTCAGCTGTTTTACATATTTTACTGCTACAGAGTGAATACTATAAAGTTTATTTTTTCACTGGTATGAATCCAAGTATCTCCAGGGCTGGACATAAAACTTACATAGACACAGTCCCAGGCTCTTTCTCTCTTGTTGCTCTGCCATGTTCAGCAGAGGGCTCTGATGGCTGTTTTTGCTCTTTGCTCTCACAATCGCATCCACACTGTGGCTGGCTGGGAGGAGGAAGAGAAAGATGGAGGTGTGTTCTTTTCCTTGAATGGCAGAACCCAACTCTTGTACACATCACTTGTACCCACTTATGATGAGTCAGAATCTAGACCTAATTATAGATGGAGCTGGAAAAGATTTTTACAAATATAGTCTTCAATTGCTGAATACTTTCATTATTCAAAACGTTCATTATTGATACATTTTGAACCTGCATTGGTAGATAAATGTTAGTCTACACTACAGTAATATTAGTTACAGTCTAATTTTTTAAAAAATAAACGAATGTGTAATTATCACTGTAAGTGTCACCTAAGGGAGGTTTGTTTGCTATTCCTAACACTTTGTTTCTATTTCCTGGTTTTACTCTATGCTGTCAGTGTATTTTTTTCCTTTTGAGAATTTATTCAGAGTTTTCATATGGCCTAATATGTGATAAATGTATGGGTCCTATGTACTGTATTGGGGCTTTCAAAGAAAACGTATTATCTCTTTTATAAAACACTTTTCACATATAGCTATTATATATGATTTCAAACTTCTAGATATTTTCTCTTGAATTATTTTGTGTATAAAAGATCATTTTTTAAAATATTCTATTATCTCTACCACTAAGATAGTGATCATTAACCAAGAGACAAATTTATTAATACATAAATTTTAGTAAATGTTGATGATTTTTTAGCAGGTAAATATATTATGCTTCAAGAGCATGACGTTTAAGCTTGTACATGATTGTTTATACTCTTTGAAAATGTATTTTTCTTCTTTACAATAGAAAAAAATTATTATTTTAATTCTGTATTTTGTTTCATAAGAAAAATTGAATATTGAATTTAATGCATATGTGAAATAAAATAATCAGAAGTAAAAAGCTTTAGTTTGAGGCATTCACAAATAAATCATTTATTCAAACATACCAGTGAGTTCTTTAAAAGAAAGTCTTTTATGTTCTAATTAAAGTAACAAACTTCACGAGCTGAGTTACTCAGCTCATTTGTTTCCTGACTTCTTTATTTCAAGTTAAATACTTCTAAGGTAGGTCATATAATTCAGTGACCTTTAAAGTAAAATTGAAATATTTGATTTTACTGCTTTTTTTTTAATCTCTTTTTCTCTCACCACATGCAGCCTATAAATGCCAGTAGAATTAATTGCCTAATTACAGGGAATAAAAACATTGCCTTTTGAAAGGTTTTGAATTTGTATATCCTGCTGTGGAGATTTTGCTTGAATACCTGACATGTACAGTCTGCACTTCTTAAAGAAAGAAAATAAGGGGTCTACTTTGGAACACATTTTTAACGTGATAATGAGTGCAACAAGACTGCTCTATAATTTTATACTATTTTACAATTTTAAGGCTTAATTTGAAGCCATTTTACTGTTTAATCTTTAACTATAACTATTATATATACTTTTTAATAAGCACCATTATATATTTTATTTTTTTTGATACAACTTAATAATATGGCAGAAAAGTAGGAATAAGGAAAATAGTAGTCATTTTCAGATTAAAGTACAATGTTACACTTTTTCCAGCATGAGGACTGGATTAGTTTGATTTATAGGTTGCACAAGGAAGCTGTATACCTAAGTAATATACATAATTCCTTTTACCATACACCTTGAAGAAATATATATTACTAGATATGCTTCATATTATTTTACCTTTTAGGTAATCTTGCTGTTTCTGAGTAATGTGGGTCCAGATAAATATAGTATAGTCATGTCAATTTTATAAGATTGTATTTCAATCATTAGATGCAAAGGTGTAGATACAAAGGCAAGATTCTAGAATAGAAAGGGGAATTATGTGATATTACAGGAAGACAGAAAGAAGAGACATTTTGTAACTAACCTGTGAAGGAAGAATGGACCGTGACCCAAAATTTAGTTCAAATGTCAACACTGATGATGCCACATACACATCAAAGGAATATGAAACATTGTATTTCTCACATAATGAAAATTTCTGGAGAGAGTGTGTGGCCTCCCAGGCAGGTCTGAAAATAGCTTGAGAAAACATGGAGAAATTACTAACTTGCCTTTTGTTGTGTTAGAGTTGGGGCCAGGTTGAGGGGTTTATGCATTTGGGATGGGGTGTATGTGGTTTGACGTTCCCACTGGCGCCAAGGCAGGAAGGCAGATGATGTAGTTGACTTGCCAAGATATGGGACAAAAGAGGAAGGGGGAGTGGTAGGGAATGAAAATGGTCAAAAATAAGACAAAGATGGATTCAGACTCTAATAACTTACTATAGTGTTTGAACTAAAATGTGCAATGATTCATCTAATTGTATTTGAACTTGTTAAAGTAAGCGATTATGACACTGTATGAGTGTTGTGACATGAGGCTGATAAGGAAATAAAAGTTCCATTGAGTACTTTGTCATGAGTTCTGATGATTAATTTTATGTGTCAGCTTGACTGGGTCATGCGATGCTCAGATATTTGGTCAAATACTATTCTGTTCCTAAGAGGGTGTTTGTGTGTCTAATTAGCACTGAAATTGGTGGACTTAGTAAAGCAGATTATTTTACCTAATGTGGGTGAGACTTACCCAATCAGTTGAAGATTTGAAAAGACCAAAAGGGAAAAGCTGACTCTTCCCCAAATAAGGAGACTTCTTCCTGCCTGAAACATTGTTTTTTTGTTTTGTTTTGTTTTGTTTTGCTTTGTTTTTTATTTTATTTTTCCTATCTTCCAACTCAAGCTGAAACATCTGCTCTCTGGGTTTTGAGCCTGCCCAACCTTAGACTGGAACTATACCATTGGCTGGTTCTAAGTCTTTTGGAGTTAGGATTGGAGATAAACCGTAGCTTTCCCACTTCCTGATTCACTCTGCAGAACCTGGGACTTGCCAGTCTCCATAACTGCCAATTCCTTAAGAAATCTTTCTAGGGCCACCTGGGTGTCACAGTCATTTGGGTGAACAACTTTTGATTTTGACTCGGGTGGTGATACTGGAGTCCTGAGATCAAGTCCCACATTGGGCTCCATGTTCAGTGTGTTTCTGCTTGGAGTTTCTCTCTCCCTCCTGCATGCTCTCTCTCTCTAAAATAAATAAATAAATCTTTTTAAAGAAATTTCTTACACAAACACACACACACACACACCCTTTTGTCTCTGTTTCTCTGGAGCACTCTAATGTATGAGCTCAATATTGTATATTTTGTGAAGCGAGTGTCTTGATCACTACCAACAATGTCTAGAACTCTGAAGGGGATAAGGATTGTCTTTATAAATACTTGTGTGGTTCTAATATGTGGAGAGACATGTATGATCTTGATATATATTGTGGGCATTTGTGAGGCATAAAATCCCCATATTTCTTCTCCTAAGGGGGAAAAAAACTCAAATATGGAAATTTTGTTGTTGCAATCAGCCTGAACAAGTGTCCAGGTCAGTGGACAAATGGTTCTGTCAAAATATGCAGATAGAGCCCGTTGTTGACCAAGGCACTCAGTTAAGGGATGAGAAGCAGCAGCTATCTAATGGGCTCCATCATGTGCAATAGTGCTGCTTCCATCTATAAATTATAAAAGATACCTTTTCTGTTTGAATCAGGAGAGCTAGGTTCTTGTCTCATGGAGTCAAAGAATGAATCTCTCCGACAAAAGAGAGTGAGTAAAGTGATAGAAGTTTATTAAGTGAAGATACAGAGAAAGCTGTAGAGTGAGAGGGGTCCCCACAGGGTTGCCACTGAGGGCCTTTAGGGTTGGTCTTTTATAGAAAGCTAATGAGGGCACTTAAATCCTTTTAACATCTCTCTTGATATCACCATTGAGCAATGACTAATGATAACACCTTCAATGGCTTACTTCCTTTTTAGGGTTTGGCGTTCTTTGTTGGTCACAGGTGATTATCATAAAAAAGACACCCCTCACATGCCTAGGGCAGGATCAGTCCAGTTTGTTCCATTATCTCTGATTTCCCACGTTTTTGGGATATCTGTGAGCCTGATCACATAGGCCCCTCTCTATTTCTCCCTACCTAGCCCCGCCTGTCCCTTATTCATGTTCACTCTGTTGATCCCAACAGACTCTCCAATTGCCATGGAGTCCGGGACAAGGATGACGATCTCCAGCAGTGTGACATCCAGCAGGGGCTGAGGACAAGGAGGGACGGTTCCTCCTAAAGGTTGTATATGTCACAGGCTACGAGTTTGGCTCTTGCCTGTAGGTAGTATTTTTGTTTTAGCCAGAGGCTGGTGGCCATATTGAAGTTGCAGAGTGCCATTTCCATGGATATATGTAGATAGTGAGTTATGGGCTGAGGGCCTGTGAGATCCCCTGATACAAAGAAGCCCAATAGCCAACTAGCAATTAGCATTCTTATGGCACAAATAGAGGAAAAGTACTTTCTTGCATCGGAAACCCATGGACAACATTGTGGGTGGTCTAGACTCTAAAAGACATGGAAGGAGGCTGTTAAATCCTCTGAACAAGTCTCTGTGGTACACTAATGGGAGTGCCTACTCTATTGTAATTTTAGCACATTCTAGAACCTTTTGTTAGGGAGGGTCCACTCAGAATGGGTCAATTCGTGAGTATCAACATATAGGTGCTTAAGTAAAATTTGTGAATAAAGAATGTGTTACTCTCAGAACTTAAAAAAATCTAAAAGATCCTGGGTTTGTATTTTAATGTTGTGGGTGATGAGAGGATCAATTTCTTGACAGTGCCAAGAATGGAGAACCCCTTATCAGGTAACCCTCAGAAATTTTATTGAGGTCTTAGGGCCTTGTACTTTGTGTGAGCCCATGGTCCATCATTGTTTCTGAGCTCCTTTGTGAACGTCTGCCTGCTCTGAATTGAGTACGTAGAATGAATTTCTTCAGAGGAGGATGCCATCAGTGTAAGGTCATGTATCTACTCCTGAAATTTCGTTATGATTAGATATTGCCTTCAGAGATTGTGTGCAATGGAAAGACTTTGAGATGCCCCATGGGTAGCCATTTAAAGATGGGCCTTTGTGTCCTTTTGAAGGTGAAGGCAAACTGTGGCTGAGAAGTTGCTGAAATAGACACTGAACAGAATATATTAACTACATCTATGTCTGCAAAATACTTACCAGTTGCTGCTGGATTGGATGGAGTTAGCAATCTAAATCATATCATTTATGGGGGGGGGGAGTACAACATTAAGTTTATAATTATCCAATGTTAAGCACTACTGATTATTTCCAAGTTTAAGTACAGACCAAATACGGTTGTTAAATGGAGAGAAACAATGGGAATAATCACCCCCCTCAAAATAGCTCTAGTACAACATATCTCACACCTCGAAGACTGTTTTACTTCGTACTGAACCATATTAACTATTTTCATCACAGGGAAATAACTATGGGGTCTGATAGTCTGAAGTTGTTTATAAATGTGAAACGTTTCATTTTAATGTATTACTCTTTAGGTCACATCATCCATGCCTGGTATGGGATATTTTAGGGCAGTGTGTAAGCCTATAAATAATCCCATCTCACTTCCTTGATGATGGTGGAAAATTTAAATCATGTAAATCCAGGGCTTCTTGTGGGAACCGTCATTCTAGGCCCATTCTCTAACTATAAGAAAACTCAAGCCACTCATCCATACCTTCTTTCCAAACCTCTTTCTCAGACCTGTTTTGTAATTTTCTGTGTTCTCCCTAGAAGGCCTTGTTAGTGCGTAACAGAGCTTTCAAACCTACTCCAGCGTATGCGGGATCATCATTCTTCTCAACTAAGTTTTGAGTGAGGTGTTCATCCTGCCTTCAGAGATCAACCACAAGAAACCACTCTCATCTGAAGTGGCTGCGAAAGACTTTACAGAATAATTGAAATTTGAGGAGCCTGAAGGAAAGGGATTTACACGAGCACAGACGAGGAAAGAAAGATTAAAGATTTTATGGACTTTGACATTTGCTGGCTTGGTATGTTAGCAAATATTTAATGTGCAATGAGTTCATCCAAATTAAATGATGTTTGAATATAGTTTGAATTATTTGCTATTTTGCCATGCATTTATTTTCTCTGTTTTTCTCCCTTTGCTCATACAGGAATATTTTGTATTTATTGTTTCAAGGGTAATCACCAAAATATTAATTTCCTGGAATTCCATACCTGGCTATTTTTAAGGAAATAAAGAAACTTAAATAAAATATTTGCTAACCTAGGATTTGATTAGGTTATGTCTTCCCTGTCTTAAATGGGAAAAAAAAAAAGAAAAAAAGAGGGTAAATATATACAGATAGAAATATATAAATCTAGGTACCCCGAGGGCAGGAGAAGAAGAAGGAAGAAAGCCAAGGGAGTCTAGATATTTTTGAATCATAAATGAAGGGGACCTGGCCAAGTTTCTAGTCTTGACATAAACTGGCAGTATTCCAAAGTTTTTGAACCTTGAGAGAAGAGAAAACCCCTATCCTACTCCTTACACCCCTGGACAGTGTGAGAAGACATCAGGTAGAGAGAGGCTCAATATTTAGTCTTAGCAGCCAAATATTTATACAACCTTCAATGATCCCTGTTAGCTAGTGGGACTTTGAAGCGGCAGATATGAAGCTACATGTCAAAATGGGGCACAGAGATTGCTGCTGGAACAGAAGGCATCGTGTCCATGGGAACCAGGAGGATTTTAGCAGCAATCTATATGGCCTAATAACTGAGACTTGGGGAGGAGAACTGAAGTATCTCTATTGACAGATGGAACCAGATACCAAGGGCTAAGTGCCTTCCTGTCCCTGTAGCCATACCTTGGCAATGCATACGCCACCTAGAACTAAATCCAAATCTGGAACAGATGCTAGGAATAGGAAAGTTCAAACACACTCAAAGTGTTTCTGTCACTTAACACAGAATGAGAGTTACACATGTAAATAAGCAGGAAACAAAAATAAAGTTAAAAGTTTTCACTTCACCATGTCAATTGAGAGTTATACACTCCATTTCAATGGAATAAGGTTGAAAGTAATATGGAAAGACTCACGTGTCTGATTACAGAGATTAGGCTTTATACGTTCTAGAGAAGATTTTGAGTTGGGCATTCCATTAGGAAATCAGTGCTTAAGAAAAATTAATCTAGTAACTTTGCAGATTGAGAGGAAAAGACATTTTAAAACTATAGATTACAGATGATTTATCTAGCTCAGTTTTATGAGATAAAATTGCCCCAGGTTATGGTAATAATAAAACTATATGGTGGATAAAAATATATAAACAAAATGACAAATTTAAGAAACTTGATTATAGATTCACTGGAAAAGCCAAAGGAGAGAAAAGTGTATTGTACTGAAAAGTTTTAGCTCTGGTGATTGGGAAATGACAGAGCCAATGGATTAGAATCAAATCAGGAGAGTTTTGTTGAAAAAAAAAAATAATGCCAATTTAGGTCATGCAAATTTCTTGGTTATCTATGAGACAATCTGAAAAAGAGTTGAAAATATAAAACTAGAATGTGTTGGCTATACTGAGGAGGATTAAAGGATTTCTAATTAGAGATTTAAAAAGTCCAAGTGAGAAGTGAATTAAAATGCTTCAAACATGAAAGTACACCTTTTGGAAGGGTTTTACCTGCTTATTAGTAGGTAGAAGATTAACAGCTATATAAATGGGAAAACAGAGAAAAACAGCCACAAAAGGGATAAGAGATACTACAAAGGAAAAGGGATTAAATTAAATTAAGAAAAGGCCTTCAGAAAACCTAGTAGGAATCCACACACAGGGTAGCTACTTATGCTCATTGATATTAGTATTATATGAGTTTTTCACTATTGAATTTGTAATGTTCTATCTTGGAATACTTAGGTTGTAACACAATATGTCAAATGCATTGAATAACAGCACTCTAGTATTGTAATGAGTTATAATCAAGTATTCAAATGTTCAAATACTTAAGCAATCAAATGGTGTGTATTGACACTTTTATCATATTTTCTATTAGCCTGATTCTTCCCTTGTGGGGACTTTTATTATTCTATTTGCCAATCCTTCACTCTTTTTTTTTTTTTAACTGTGGTAAAAAATAACATAAAATTTACCCTCTTAATCATTTTTTAAGTGCACAGTATAGTAATGTTAACCATATGTAAACATTGTTTTACAACAGATCTCTGGACTTTTCCATCCTGCAAAACTGAAGCTCTACATGCATTGAAAACTCACCTTTCCCTCCCATCCCCCAGCTCCTGGCAATCACCGTTCTACTTTCTGTTTCTAAGAGTATGACTATTTTAGGTACCTCATATAAGTGTAATCATGCAGTATTTGTCTTTTTGTGATTGGCTTATCTTACCTAGCATAATGTCTTCAAGTTTCATCCATGTTGTAGCATAGGATGGTTTCTTATTTTCTTATTTTATTAGTAGGATTTGAGAGGTTTAGTACCCTAATAATTTGCCAATCCTTCATATTAAGAATGTTTAACTTGATGCAGTGAATAAATCTGTAGAAATAGATCTTATTTTTAAAGATACTGGATAGCATTTATGTTGGTAGGTATGGAAAGAACAACATGGCATTGGTACTTTTTGGACTTCTTAAAAACCAACACTGTTGTAGGAAAAAGGACTACTATTCACAAGTATCCTGTAAAAATCTTTGTTACTCTTAATTGAAAAATAAATTCTATGACACTGTATTTTCTTCTCTCTTGAGAGTACAAAATTGATACCTTCACACCAAAGAGACTTTCTATATGGAAGAATTATTTTTGGAGTGGTGGTGAGGCAGAAAGTATATAAGGTATAACTTAGTTATCAAAATAATCTGGGGGTACAAAGTGGTGTTTTTGATCTGTAGCAATAAAAATGGTACCAACCTCTCTGGAAAACTCAATGACATCTATATTCTCTTAATAATAGCAAGAAGCTGAACATGAATAGCTATCATAAATGTAATCAGTTCATGTATCTTTAATAGTCTCCAGTAGACATTAAAGAAAAATTAGATGTTTTATGAAATATTGAAAGTCAATAAATTTAAAAAAATGGCAACTGCAAGCAATGTGATTTCTTCTATTCATCACAATTAAAATGGATAAATTGAAATTGCAGTTCAAAGAGGAAATGCTATGTAAGTGAAAATTAGAGGATACACTACCACCTAGTGGTAAAATGTGTTGCTCAAGGGAAAATACTGGTTTTTTGGTTTTTTTGTGGGTTTTTTTGATTGGTTTGGTTTGGTTTTTGGTTTTTGTTTTTTTTGTTTTGTTTTTTTCCAAATAAACACCAGGTGCATGCATGATTGTCTATTATCAAATGAGGTGTGTAATAATTAACAAACTTGTTCATGTGGTAGTTCTTAACTGCTGCACACTTTATTTACTTTAACAGGTTAAGCATTTTCACATGAAGGAGGTAGATTTTATCATAGATATGAATCTAGGGAAAAAATAATAGGCTAGTTTCCTTATGGAATGACCAAAGATAAATTTTTATGGATAAGGTAGTAACTGATATTCTAGACTACTTAAAAACTTCGAAAGATAATGTCCCATTTAAAAAATTTCTTTATTTCAGAACGCCTGGGTGGCACAGTGGTTAAGCGTCTGCCTTCGGCTCAGGGCGTGATCCCAGTGTTATGGGATCGAGCCCCACATCAGGCTCCTCCGCTATGAGCCTGCTTCTTCCTCTCCCACTCCCCCTGCTTGTGTTCCCTCTCTCGCTGGCTGTCTCCATCTCTGTCAAATAAATAAATAAATAAAATCTTTAAAAAATTTTTTCTTTATTTCAATAAATACACATTTAGTTTTGTCCACATAACACTAAGTATTGTGGAGATTTGAAGATCTGGAAAAATAGTAGTTTAAATTAACAAGCGCAGAAGGAAAAAATGAATAGCTTAAGGAAAATTACCTCTTAGAAATAAAATATGTATAGCTTAAGAATCAGAAAGAGTTTTAAAGTAAGAATAAACAGGACAATATTCATTTTACATTTATTTAAAAAACATTATGTATTATTTAAATAGTATATTTTCTAATAGTATGAATCTTTCCGTATGGTTCTGATTATGCATGTATTGTGTAAGAAACAGAATCTTTTTGTTAGATCCTACAGTCATGATGTGATGGCCATGACAGACAAACATAAACCAAACGCTACTAAAAAAACAATATACCTGAGTGCTTTGTTGCTTGTTTCATAAATTATTAAGTTTAGATAGATGTTCACTCTTTTTAAAGTTGTAACATATACTTAAGAAAACTTTCCATTTTGGGGCGCTTGGGTGGCTTAGTCGGGTAAGTGTCTGCCTCTTGATATTGGTTCAGGTCATGATCTCAGGGTCATTTGATGCCTCTAGTTGGGCTCCTGCTGGATGTGGAGGCTGCTGACAATTCTCTCTCTCCCTCTTCAAACAAAACAAAACGAAAGGATAATTTTGTTTTGCATGTTGTCTCCATTTGTACCATATATGCAGCAGGAAACAACAGATGAGGAATTTTTAAATAGGATCTTTTATTATTTCAAAACCCACAAAGAGTTCATTTTTTCACAAAATAGTATTCTGCCTCAATAGCACTCCTGGCAGACAAAATGATTTTTGTTACTGTTTTATGCTATTTAACCAGAATATGAAGGATGGTATGATAAGAAAATAGCCAATGAAATATGAATTCATTAATTTATTTATTCACCAAATACTTTTTGAATTCCAAATACTTACACTGCCATATATATGATTCCAAAGGTGGCTCTGAGTAAGACAGACAAGGAGGTCCTGTTCACATGGGAACTTCTGCTCCTCCTCTTTTACTAAGCAATAGGTAAGAAAAAAAAATTTGCTTGGTATCCTTGATTTTCTGTATTTTTCTCTGTATTTTATTTCATTGATCCTTCTTGTCTTTACTGTTTTCTTTATTCTCTCTACTTTGGGGTAATTTGATCTTATTTTTCTAGATTGATAATTTGAAAAGTGAGCTCAACTATTGAAGACCTTTCTTTCTTTTTTTTTTTTTTTGCTAGTAGTGTTTAATACTCTAAATTTTCCTCTAAGTTCTGTTTAATTTACTTCCCACAAATTTTGATATGTTGCATTTTAATTTTCTTTAACTTAAAAATGAATTTTAATTTCCCATTGAAGTTTTTTTTTTTTTTTTTTGGACCTTTGGGCTATCTGGAAGTATGTTATTTAGTTTCTAAATATTTGATGATTTTCCAGATATTATTTTGTTATTGATTAGGTTGTGTATCATTGTAGTTGGAGAACTTACTGGGTATGACCTATTTTAGAGCATAGAATTTGGTGTATCTTTTAAATGTTCCTTGAAAATTAAAAAAAAAACAAAGTTTTCTGCCATCTTTAACTCAAGTATTACATAATTGTCGATTAGATCAATTTGTTTGATAGTGTTATTAAAATTTTCTATATGCTTATTAATTTTTTCTAATTTTCTTATTTACAATGAGTGTGTAAAATCTCTGATTTTAACTTTGGACTTGTGTTTTTCTCTTTAGGTGTCTATCAGATTTTACCTGATGAATTTTGAAGCTTTGTTATTAGGTTGATAACAATATTTATAATATTACGTCCTATTGTAAAAATTGACCCTGTTCTCACTATGAAATGGCTGTCTCTATTATGATAATCTGCTTTGCTCTAAAAATTATTTTTTCATATATAAATATAGCCACTCCAGCTTTCTTTGTGCTTAGCATATGATAGATTTTTTCATCATTTTACTTTTAACTTGTGTCATATATTTAAAAAAAATTTTTTTTGTAGGAACCATACAGTTGTCTTACTTTTTTAAAATTCAGTATGGTAATGTATACCTTTTAATTTAGGTATTTAGACCATTTGTATTATTGTGACATTTTCTTCTGTTTGAAGGACTCCCTTAAAATTTTTGTTCTGTATATCTGCTCATTATGAGGATTTTAAGTTTTTATATATTAAGTAAAGTCTCTATTTCACTTTCCTTTTGAAATATGTATTCCCTGAGCAAATAAATGTGGGTTGATAGTTTTGTATTGTTTTATTTTGATTTGATTTTTCAATGATGTTATAATAATTTAAATGAAAGAACGTTTTGTTTTGGTCCTTTGAAAAATGTATTTTGTAAGTACTTTAAGACTTTTCTACTTATTTTATTATTTATGTCATTTCTTTGTTAATATTGTTTGATTGTAATTTTTCTTTACTGTGAGTTGTTTTTTCCTGGTTCTTTGAATGGCTGGTGATTTTGATCGCATGCCAGGTAATGTGAGCTTACTTTGTTGCATGCTAAATATTTGTATACATAAAAAGTGTTCTTAAAGGTTTTTGTTTCTTTGTTTCTTTGGGTTTTTTGGTTTTGTTTTGTTTTTGATGCAGTTAAATTACTTAAAATCAATCCTCTTGGGTCTTGCTTTTAAACATTGTTAGTGCAATGTTTAATGTCTGGATTGTTCATGGCTACCAAGGTAAGGTTCTTCTTAGTATTCAATCCAATGTCCATGAATTATGAGGTTTTCCACCTGCCCTGTGTGTGTTTTGGCCCAGTTGTTTCTAATGTTTAGACTTAGGTAGTTCTTTCTCTGGCCTCAGGCAGTTTCCTCATACCTGTGCCCTCCCTACTCTGTATCCAGATCTATAATGCATGATGAAGAATTTCAGATGTTCAGTTTCTCTCTAGGCAGCTCTTTCTTCTCTACTCTGCGCTGCAAACTCTAGCCATGGGGGTCCCTGGACTGCTATCTTAGTGTGCCAAACTCAGGGAGACTGTGGTTACTTCCTGGGTTTCTCCTCCTTATGCTGTAGCTTGGGATCTCTCTGGGTGGGAAACTGGGACAATTTTACAGCTCAGTAGTTTTTTCCCCCAACTCTCAAGGATCACTGGATTTCTTTGCCTGTTATCCAGTGTGTTTTGTGGACCATTGTTTCATACATTTAGATTAGTCTTTCAGTTGTTTCAGATGGGAATTTGTTTCCTATTATTCTATAAGAAAAACTTACTTTCACTTTTATTTTTTTAAATTTCAATTTTGGACAATTTAAAAATTATAGCAAAATTTTAAGAATACAACCAACATCCATATACCTTTCACTTAGATTATTTACTTTTTAAATATTTTGCCATATTTTCTTTCTCTATATATTTTTTAAATCATTTTTTTCTGAATTATTGAGAATAGTTATAGATAACATGATCTCTAACTCCTCAGTACCTTGGCATATAGCTCATAAGAAGGGGAATCAGTTAGACCGAATAACCGAAGTGTTCTGTTGTTCCAGTGATGTAAAAGCAAACATCTGATGTTTCTGTTTATCAAAATAGAGGAAATAAATTCATCAAACCAATAGTTGAGAATCAGAAACTAGGCATTGAAGTAATTTGTTCCAAGTTAGTTACTGACATCTAGGAAACACACTCCAGCTAATGAGAGTAGGGGTGATAGGAAATAATAAGAAAACAGAGTTTAAAACATGCAGGCCTTTATAAACTATGTGGTAAAATCTGTATTTTCAAAAACCTAAGGATTTAAATACTAACATTTAAATGAAGTGTTAAATGAGGTAACATTTAAACACACATTTAAATGAGGTGTTTTTATATTCTTAAATTCTCTCATTTGCTACTTTGTAGAGAATACATGTAAAGTTCCAGAAGAGCAACAGTGCAAAACACAGGTCATAAACTGTGACTGTAATCTGGGGGAATTATCATAGTGACTTGATATAAATTACTTGCCATGGAGTTGGAGAAATATAGAAATATTTCATTTAAAAATTATGAAGAATAAGGATCAATTGATGACTAATCAGATACAGAAAGTAGTGGAAATGAAGAAAGTCTCAGATACATTTGAACTTGATCATTGGTGATGGTACTTATTGAGATGAAGATAGATGGGGTTTTCTTTTTTGACTTTAGGAGTAATGAATGTTGGCTTTTGAGATGGACAATTAATAACATATCTATATTACGTATCTGTCACTATGTAACAAAATTACTACCCAAAGTACTGTCTTCAAAATCAATCAGGATATTTACCACACACAATTTGTTAGCATCAAGAATTTGAGAGTGGTTTAACTGGATACTTCTGGCTCTGTGCCTGTTATGATACCACAGTCGAGATGGTGGCTGACTGCAATGATCTGACTCCAATGCCAGGGCTGGAATGTCTACTTCTAAGGAACTCACTCGAATGTTTGCAAGTTAATGTTTATTGAGGAAGAGGCCTCAGTTTCTCACCACCCATTACTTCCTTTTAGAGCTGCTTGAGTGTACTTATGACCTGGCAGCTGGCTTCCCCAGAATGGCTCATCCAAGAAAGAGCAAGGCAGAAGCCACAGTGAGAATTATGACCAAGCCTCAAATGTCACACAATATCATTCCCACACTGCTGTCCTGCTAATTACACAGGTCAGCCTTATTCAGGGTACAAGAAGACTACACAAGGCGTGAATTTCAGGACAGTAGTCATGGGCCTCTTGGAGGCTGATTGTCATAAACCCTCTTCTCCTCACATGTTTATAATCAACTGAAAAGTAGATGTAGAGGTGAATTGGGTGTTGAAACTCAATGAAAAATTAATAGGATAATACTAAGATGTTCAGTAGGATATTTAATGTATCACTGAGTTGGGGAAATGGCTAATGAATTATTCCTTGGCAGGTCTAAATAATGGCAGGCTCCTCCCCTGGGTGAAGCCCCAGGCCACGAAGCAGAAAACTGACCAGAACAGACAAATACTGTGGAGAGGCTGGCTGACTCTCAGAAAGAGAGCTCAGTGTTTTCTCCAAGCAGCCAAAGAGAAGGATGAAAATCCTGTCTTTTCTCCTGGAGTAGAAGGAGTAAGAAGAGGACGAAGAGTAAGCATTTATTCTAATATTGAAGAGAATTACTTCTAACTAGAAGAATAAGGTTAGGGAAAATAGAGGTTTTCCCATAACTGATCTTGGGCTTGGTCCTTTTTACGTATCTTGTGAGTATATGTTCAATCTCCATGTCTTGATCTCATTCAAAGAACTAAACTGGAGATAAAAAATTAGATTTGAAAAGCATAACACCCTATACACTACTGAGAGTAACCTGAGAATATAGAGTAAAGTAAAAAGAGAAAAGCATCTGTTAAACATGTTGTTACAGAGAAATATTTACACTCTCTATTCTTAAATATGGTAAAATCACAGTGTAACAATCACCAAAGCATTTGACCTGACATTAATGTGCTTTTTCAGTCATCATTGCTGTTTCTTGGACAGTAACTGAGAAGTGAAACCGAATTTATTTTACATAAAATAATAAAGGCAGTATGTCATATGGGTTTTTGTGTGTGCATACACATGGGTTAGTAATAGGAAATTTCTATGAAGAGATGGCTAAAAATTGATGTCTGCACAGAGCTGATATGTACTGGAAAAGGAAATAAGAGTATTTGGTGAGTAAAATTGGCAGGTTTTTTTTTACTATAAAATTGTTTTTAAACATATATATATATTTTATCTAAGAAAGTGTTTAAAATATTTATATATTTATCCTTAAAATTTTGGCTTAGGATTTTACTTCAAAGAAACCATTCACTAACCAAATTTTATATTAGTTTACTTTGTATATTTGATGATCACTGCTCTATTTTAACACTATGTCCCAATTTTAAGTAAATATCATAAGTTTAAACCTTATCTGCCCAGCATGTATGTATGAAGGCAGGCTGTGTCTGTCAAAACAAAAAGTAGAGTCTGTTCCTCAAATTTTGTTTCAGTCCAAAGGTATCACAATATGACACGATGCAATCGTTTTGCTATTTTCATCTTCATACAATAAACTTGTAATTATATTTGTCATACTTTTTATATAAAACCATACCTCAAATTTCAATAATTCTTTACTATAATTAAGTTAGTTATACTTCTACTTTTAATTCAAGAGAGTCTTTCACTTTGTGCCCCAGCTAGGGTTTTCTCATTGTAATACTTAAAAATTAAAAAAAGAAAAAAAAGTGTTATGTGACCAAAAATGTTTGTGAAATTCTGGACTAAACCATGTGCTCTCTGACAGTGTTCTGCAGAAAAGATAAGTAGCATCCAGAAGTAGGTGGTCTTGATATGCAAAGAGAATCAGTGACATATTTTAAACAGATGTCTTTCCAATATTATAAGATTCCATATAATTAGCTACTTGTGCATATTTTAATTTATGCAGAAGAGCTCTGATCACTTTCCATTAAACACTTAAAAGAATTAGATTTAGGGATAGAGAAATTAAGTGGTATTATTTTTTATTTTGCATTTTAATATACCATTGAAAAACATACTTTTCAGCAAAGTCAGTATCAAAAACTTATTTTTTGCTAGAGCAATCTTTTGAAATGAGTTCAATAAAGCAACTATTTGTGACAGTCTATTGAAACACAGCTTCATACATAGCATTGTGGGGAAAAAGAATTCATTATTATGATGCTTAGATGATTGAAAGTAATTTGATATATTGAAAATGCCCAGGAAATTGAGCATTGTTAATCTATTCGGTGGCATCTAAGGACATCATGTAGGACCGATATAAGTAGTATAAAAGTATATTATAAATATTACAAAGTATACGTAGTAGAAAGTATAGACTGCTATAAATTTGTTTCTTCTAGACGATGTTTGTAACTTATATTTTTTGATAGAATTCACATGACTTCTTCAGAAATCTTGAAGTTTCTATGGCAAATAAAAATGTATTCCAATTCTATAAGTAAATTTTGCCTTTGCAAAATGTAATTAATCTGATTTACAGATATAGTATACCTTGAGGTCTTACAAATACCCTGAAGAAGTTACTGTTAAACCTCAAGAAGTGATTTATTAATAAGAGTTGTTTCTTAAGCTGTGATTATATTGACTTTTTTTTTCCTGTGGAACCTTTTAAAAAGTTTTTTTTTCAACATTTAGTCATTCTGCAAATCTCACACTTCAGATAATTTTCTCTAAGTCTGCAAGATTGCTCTAGGAACTCATTCCTAGCCATTGTACAATATTATTAAATTGTATTAAAATAGTTTACATACTTAAATGCATGCATATGCAAAATATTGGAGAAAAAAATTTAAATATATGTACCTTTAGAGAAACAGCACATTATGGCTTAGGGAAAAAAAAATATCAACCCAAAATTACCAGCTTCAGTAACTGATAAAACATACAGTTGAATATAAATTTCCAAACCATAATCAAGAGTATAATCAAGCTTTAGTATCTTATGAGTAAACCTCTTGAATTTTATGAAACCACATCTGCATGTACAAGGAGGTGTTATCTGCTTCATTATCACTATGAAGGTTGAGACGTTAAGCTGTCAAAGATGTGGTATGGTAATGAACAGATAATTTCAGGTCAATTGCAATCAATCAACAATTTCCCATAACTTCCCAGACTTTTCCTCCTCAGATTATTAAATTAGATATTATAATGTTATCACTTAATGAAATCCAATCTGAGGGGTCATTTTCCTAGCATAATTTTATATCATGACAAGAATTTAAAGTGAAATTAATCACTTAGTTATTTCAATGCACTCAGTGCTCCACATGAAAATACAAAAAACTTTAGGTTAAAATTATTGCATATTACACATTGTTTAATAGATTATTTAAATGATAAGAGGTAAAGAGACTACTTGTTCAGCCATATATGCAGTATCAGTATATAAAAAATATTTATGAACATGGAAAATACTTGATATATGAAAACTATGTGCATGAATATTTACACAATTTTTATATATTTAAGATTCATCTATGAATTACTTAATGTTAGTACTTACTTATTGGGTTATTTTGAGCATAAAATGAGATAATGTATGTGATATAACTAACACACAAACTTAACGAGCTAAATGGTATATGCTGACGGATAAATTTTAAGAATTCTAATGACTAGGGAAGGAGAGAGGACTCTGGCCACAATGCAAAGGATGCAAGCTGGAAAGTCAGCGCTGGAAGCCAATGATAAAAAGCAGCCCATCGCCTCAGAAATATTTTCAGAAATAATGACTTGTTCTCTAGTGATATGAAGGTTTTCTTTACTTCTCTTGCTTTGGGCATTTGGATTTTAGTAAATTAGTCACCCCATCATTCTTTGTTTTTCCTGTTCCTTTAAAAATATACTATATTTGCTATATTTCTATACTGTGTTTGCTCTATATTATCTATATTTGGATTAAACAGAATATTTACTAATTTACAAAATGTAAGGAAATACACTTTCTGGTAGCTTTATATGTAGACTACACAAATGAGAATGATGGCTAATAGGTTGGTTAACAAAATTATTTCCCTGGAGAGTGGAGCTCAGTTATGGTGACAGGGTCGATTATAGGGTGAAGAAACTAGAAGCATGCAGAAGTGAGCTATATTAACAGTAGAATGTGCTATTTATCAAAATTGTTTTGTGGCTAACTATCTCACCGATTTGAGATTCATAAGACTCAACTGTTTTCCTCCCTCTCTGTCCCCCATTCCACCTGTGAACTTAGTTATGTGACCCAGTTTATGACATTTAACTGATATGTTTTTGTGCATTAATATATACAAACACACCTGTATGCGTGTCTGTACTTGAATATAATCAAATACTCAAATACTTGAAAATGGAAAGCAGTAAACAGAGCTTTTAAGTCAAATTCTTGTTTTGTTTTTCTTTTTGTTGTTATTTTATTTTATTTGAGATGAAGCAATTGAAAAAGTGAGAAGCTAAACTTAACTTTTAATTGGTGGCAGGATAGCCCCCATCCCTTCATTGACACTCGTGCTTTTGTTTGTTTATAATAATTTCTTCTACACTAAAAGTTATTGAAAATAAAATTTTAAATTTCTGTATTGCATTCACCATTTCTAGCATGAAGCAATCTTCAATTAGGAAATCAAAAAGAAATTTTTGATAAATAATTTTAAATGACATTTAAAAAATAAATAGGAGTTGTATTGTCCAAATGTAATTCCTCTTAGCAAATAAATCAGTAGAATGAGGGACCAAAATTTCCCAGAGTGAATATCTGACATTAAGGAAAACTTGTGTTTGGGAATGAACAAGAAAGGGGCTTGAATAAATTATGTATAGATTATGCAAAGTAGGATGATCATCTTGTATACTACTAATGCAGCTCACAAATTTAGCAGCCTCTCTATCACATTGAAGATGAGTTGGAAGGATGCTTTAATCTTTTCCACATTTGAAAGCCTTTACTTTCCTCCATGCTGGCTGACAGCTCTACCTTAGATCAGTAAGGTCTGTGCCTGTCCAGATGTACAATATAATCAGTGTGGGAATCTACCATTTGATCAGACAACAAAAAGTAATTGGCATGTCCATGGTATTTTTCCTCTCTGGCTTTCAACTGCTGTATTCATTCATTTTCTGGTTGCGCTTTTAGTATTTGACACTAGTGCCAAAAAGTGGTCATTTGCTCTTTAGTAAATAGGATAATGGTATACAAATGATGAAAACATAGACATCAAAGGGCCGCTCAATATCAAAAGAGCTCTAATCCCCAGATAATTCTCATTCTCTCATAAACAGCAGCTAGATTAACAAAATCATTTTTAAAAAGTTGATTTTCAGTGGCAAACTTCTCAGTGAGCACTGACCAAGTTAACTCTTTTAAAACCCACTGAGAACATGGCAGAAAACTTACGTGATGGCTGTTGGGTACTTCATGTGCCGTCATTCAAGATAGGTCACAACTGCAGAACTAAATGCTGACGTTTTCAGCAAACATTTATTTTCTTGACTTTTTTTTTTAAAAGATTTTATTTATTTATTTGACAGAGAGACAGTCAGCCAGTGAGAGAGGGAACACAAGTGGGGGGAGTGGGAGAGGAAGAAGCAGGCTCCCAGTGGAGGAGCCTGATGCAGGGCTCGATCCCAGGACTCTGGGATCACGCCCGGAGCCGAAGGCAGACGCTCAACGACTGAGCCACCCAGGTGCCCCTATTTTCTTGACTTTTGATTTCTAAATCATGACTTCTTAGAGGATTCTAATATGGGGCAAAGGAGAAAGGTAAAAAGGCAAACGGTTGAAAAGTCAAGTTGGCATTTTCTATAAAGCATGGGTTCAAGTCTGCTCCTTACTCCAGCCAGAGAAGCAGCAGGACAAGGTAAGGGGCAGTGTGGCTGGGCCCTACCCAGCCACCACGTGCTGGAACTGGTCCAGATTAGCCCCAAAAGTGAATTTTGGAGAATTTCACAAGTCAGTTGTTAAAACACCCATCATCAAACAGTGAATTTTATCAACTTAAAATTAATTAAAATACATTAAAAATGAAGATAAACACTCAAACTTATCATCCCTACTCTATGTTCAATAAGATTATTTTTACAGCTTCAAATCACCTATAAAGTGATAGTATTTACACCATGGAAACAAGCAAAATGCAAATTTATTTTTTCTGTAAAACCAGTTGCTAAACACTTACCAACACATTATGGCTGGACCCTGAGCCCTAAACCTAGAGCTCAGACCTCATACATCAGTTTCCAGTGCTAAATGGATCCTTCTGCAAGGTAGGACCGTAAAATCTCTGTGGCGATAGATAAAAATTGATGCCTAAAGGACTTTCATTATCAATGAAATTTGGATGTGGAATTAAACTAATATAAGTAAGAATTTAAAGTGACATATCCTAACATATGATCCATATCCACTAAAACAAAATTGTTTAAATGTAAGTCATCCTTCCTCTGGAATTCTGACTGATAGAACAGACTTTCTGGACTCCATTCATTGTTATATTAACTTTATCGTGCCATGAATTTATATTTTCACATATGTGAATTAAGTTATCTGTATTATTATATTGTGATAACAGTTATGGACAGGTATTATTATGCTAACATTACAGATTAGGAAATTAATACTCACTGAGATAAAAAAAAATCACCATAAATTTAAATTAAAAAAAAAGTATACACTTGCTGACAAAGACTGTAACCAATCCATCTTTTTTCCCAATTGAGCTAGCATCCCTCCGAGAGAGGCTCATGACTGCAGTATATTTATTCATCTATAAATAATAAATAATTAAGACTTATCTATGCTTTAGCAAAGAATACATTTATTATATTAAGCAAATCATATAAACTTGTGCTCTTCTGGAGTGATTATAACATTGGGGTAAAAATCAAGTCAAATAAAACAAAATAACAAGCAAATAAGTAAAATATTACAAACTATGGAAAGTTCTTTCTTTTTCTCGCATGTTCCTACCCTCTACTTTATACTCCAGTAACTCTGACCTTTATACTCCAGTAACTCTCGCATGTTCCTACCCCCTACTTTATACTCCAGTAACTCTGTTCCTACCCTCTACTCTATACTCCAGTAACTCAAGCCTCAGGGAAGAAGGATTCTTCACAGAAAACCACTCTCATTTCCAAATCATTCTGTTTTCCTTCTTCAGATACTGTGGTTGGAATTCTTGGCTTAAGACTGTTCAATGATTGATTATTCCTAACTGATCTAACATGACAATTTGTTCAAAATAATGCCAACAATATATTTGATTATGTATGCTCTTGTCCATATCTTATGTATTAGGTTCCAAAAATGTCTAAGTAGCTCCCAGGACTATCTTAAGTGGTTAGAGAATCTAGCTCACTAGAGTATTTATTTCAATATTTCCATTATGCTAAACACATAAACCCTGAAATGCAATCAATTTACAGAGTTTTTATTTAAAGATTCTCCTCTAGTTTCCTTGTTATCTATTTATCTAATCAGACGGAGGGAAGTATAAATATCATTTTTCTGCCCTAGCGACTAATAAAAAAGTTTGTGAATTTCTAGTGATTAATTAGAGACAGAAGTAAGGAAATGATAAATTTACATTTAACAATAAGAATGCTAATATCTAATTCTCTGCTTATCTTATTTCCCTCCTCTAAAATTAAAGATAGAAACATTCATATATTAAGATGATTAAAAAAGTACAACTATCTCTCTCCCTCTCCGTCCTACCCTCTCGCTTGCTCTCTCTCAAATAAATAAATACATAAAATCTTAAAAAAAAAGAAGATAATATTTATTCAAAGAAAGAAGTGAAAAAGATAGTGATGTGATTCTCTAGGGGAAGAACATCCAAAGCAAACGAAAAGAAAGTACAGAATGTCTGGGTCAGGGGCATCCTCCCTACAAAAAGAGACTTCAAAGGAGTGGGCAAGAGGGAGGGAGTAGCATACAAAGACAGATAATGCAGAGACAAGTTGTGCCGGCTGTCGCAGCCCGCTGTATAGATTTTTGGTGTTTACTTTCAGTAAGAAGGTAAGAAGGGGGGGCACCTGGGTGGCTCAGTGAGTTAAGCATCTGCCTTCAGCTCAGGTCCTGATCTCAGGGTCCCGGGATCAAGCCCCACATGGCACCAGGCTCCCTGCTCAGCGGGGAGCCTGCTTCTCCCTCTGCCTTGCTACTCCCCCTGCTTGTGCTCTCTCTCTCTCTCTCTGTGTCAAATAAAATCTTTAAAAAAAAAAAAAAAAAGATAAGAAGGGAAGCTCTGGGCAGGTTTTCCACATGAAGTGACTTCTGTTTCATCAGAATTACTCTGGCTGCTGTGATGAGAATAGACTATAAGAGCACAAGGAAGGAAGCAGGGTGACCAGTTATATTTTGGATGCTGAGAAATGGCAGGCAGACTCTCCCTCAGGAATAAAGCACTCATTTCTCCAGTTGTTGAGAGTGTTGGCAGCTGAGGTCTTCCAGATGAGTCATGCCAGGAATTTCCCTTGGCTGAGGGAAGATGGCTCACCCAAGGCTCCTCCTGACTTTGCACTTCAGTTCAGTTCATCTCTGAAGGGGCCTCCCACGCTAGAACTTGCTGGAAGATGGTTAGCAGCTTCTTACAACTCAATCACAGTTCAACTTTCTCCCTCCACCTGGTTTCGCTCCCAATTATTTTTTATAAGTGTCGTTCTAGAAAGCCCTCCTCAATAAACTGTGTGCATGTAAGTCTCCACCACACACAGATGCAATTGCAATAAACCAGGCATTTAATGATGGCGTGACTGATGATCTATTTATTGCTAATTCCCGTGATTAATACTTGTCCCTCACCAGGATTTGATGCTTCCGGTTTCTCTCTTTTTATGAAACAACTTATTCACTTGGTTTTCAGAATAATATAATTTATCTCATTTTCCACTTACACATATGGTCAATCTTAATCAGTCATTTGGTTCATTCTTCTTCACATTCTGTATTCTAATTGACACGTTGTCTCAGGGTCTGGTCCTTCATCCCGGGCTCTTCTGTAACTATTTTCATTTCCTATACATTGAAACATTTCAAGTTTCTCAGTTACACAGGTAAAAATACTCACTGTCATCACTGATTCCTTTCTTTCTTTCATACACAATTATGGAGTCTTTCGAAAAATCTTGGTATATATATTTGGAATTCAATCACTATTCACCATACCGCTGTCTCCACACGGTCCTACCCACCATCTTCCCACATCTGGATTATTTTAAAAGTTTCCTCACTGATCCCCCTACTTTCACTTCCACAGACTCTACTGAAGACACAACGGCCCTTTGAAATCCTGACACTAGTATTTTCAAATTTTCCAGTGCCTGATATCTGACCAAGAGTAAAAACCAATCATCATGCTGTGATTTACAAGACCCTGTGTGATCTGCTCCTGAGTCGTCATTGCTAACTTGAATAAGATTTATTCCCTGCAGGCTCTCCTCCATGAAGAGGAGCTGGCTGCCTGAAAAGCTGAATGAAGACCAAAAGCTCTAGATAAGGAAACCAAAGCTCTATCTAGCCCACATCAAATGCCAAGCTCTTACCTCAGACTCCTGATCTCAGTGGGGTTTGTTTGCATGTGAGAGATGAATCTAGTTCTACCTGGCAAGATGAAGCTGGGCTGAAGATTCTGTCTTGTCACATTGTTCTATCTCAGCACTGAATTCACCAGATGTGAGGAGTCAGTGATTCCTTCCTTGTGGGGCTTAAAACCAAAGGCTCTGGGTAGCTTTCTTGAAATCTGTCATCGCACATTTCCAGGTCTCTGTGCTCTGTGTAGGAATTGAGCGTGGGGAGCAGTGACCCACACATACACCAATCCTGTCTCTGCGGGTGTTCCTCAGTGAACATGGATCAAGTAGGGCAACACGCAGGCTGCCTGGATGTTTGTTTTTGTCCACACAATGGCTCTCTTTTTTGCTTTGTGGACTTTATCTCCTGGCATCCTTCTCTTTCCTTCACTTGCTCCAGCCTCAATGCTCCTTGGGAATTTTTATGCCTCATACACAGGATCCCCTCTGAGGACCCTTGCTTTTTCTACTCCTTCTACCTGGGATGCTCTCCCTCCGGTGAGTCTGAGACCTAACTCCCTAGTGTGCTTCAGAGCTTCAAACAAAATAGATTTCTCCATGAGGCCATCCTATTACTTCTATGCTCCTGCCCTGACTCATTTCATTATCATAGGATTTCTTCCTTGCCACTGGTAACCTTAAGAGTAAAACTCACTTGTTTTATTAGCAAAGCATGAGTTTATTGAGCAATAGTTTATAACTGGAATTCAGAACAAGTAAACTACAGCAAAACCATGAACAAGTTCAGAGAAGAAAGGAGAGGTTCAACACTTTATAGAGGAAAGGGAGAAGCTGGGAGGCTCTTACAACAAAAATTCCATTGGAGTAAACTGGGAGTTCAAAGTACAATGGCTTTTCATTGGCTGAGCTGTGACAGTCTCTCACTGTTTGGGCTGTTGCCAGGGGATAGGGAAACCTTTCTTCCTCTTGCTGGGCTAGTAGTAGTAGCTAACGTACCATGGATTTGCAAGGTTTTGTGGGTTTTTTTTTTATAATAATATTTTTTTATTATATTGTTAGTCACAATACAGTACATCCTTGGTTTTTGATGTAAAGTTCCATGATTCATTAGTTGCATATAACACCCAGTGCACCATGCAATACGTGCCCTCCTTACTACCCATCACCAGCCTATCCCATTCCCCCACGACCCTCCCCTCTGAAACCTCAGTTTGTTTCTCAGAGTCCATAGTCTCTCATGGTTCATTCCCCCTTCTGATTACCCCCCTTTCTTTATCCCTTTCTTTTCCTACCGATCTTCCTACTTCTTATGTTCCATAGATGAGAGAAACCATATGATAATTGTCTTTCTCTGCTTGACTTATTTCACTTAGCATTATCTCGTCCAGTGCTGTCCATGTTGCAGCAAATGTTGAGAAATCGTTCTTTTTGATAGCTGAGTAATATTCCATTGTATATATGGACCACATCTTCTTAATCCAGTCATCTGCTGAAGGGCATCTCGGCTCCTTCCATGATTTAGCTATTGTGGACAATGCTGCTATGAACATTGGGGTGCATATGGCCCTTCTCTTCACTACATCTGTATCTTTGGGGTAAATACCCAGCAGTGCAATTGCTGGATCATAGGGTAGCTCAATTTTTAACTTTTTAAGGGACCTCCACACTGTTTTCCAGAGTGGCTGTACCAACTTACATTCCCACCAACAATGTAGGAGGGATCCCCTTTCTCCACATCCTCTCCAACAATTGTTGTTTCTTGCCTTGTCAATTTTTGCCATTCTAACTGGCGTAAGGTGGTTATCTCAGTGTGGTTTTGATTTGAATTTCCTTCATGGCTAATGATTTTGAACATTTTTTCATGTGTCTGTTAGCCATTTGTACATCTTCATTGGAAAAGTGTCTGTTCATATCTTCTGCCCATTTTATGATTTGTTTATTTGGATTTGCAAGGTTCATCTCTTCCTGTTGGTCTGCATTTGACTAGGAGTGATAGGGTGTGAGAGCTCCCCCTGCTGGCCTCCGGACTACATTTTAGTGAGGATTCCCTTTACTAATTTCCACACCACTTACCACTACTATCAGAATTGTGTGTTTTGCTTCTTAGAGCCAGCATCTTTGTCTCTTTTATAGAAAACTCTCTATGGCTAGTTGATCTTACCCTGCAACACTTCGTATGACCCTGAAGTGCCAGGGAATTTATATCCCTCCTGAGAGAGCCCTTAACTCAAAGCTGACATGTGTGGAATTGTGTCTCAGCTCCCTTTTCTTATATCACGACAAATATGTATAACATGTCCCAGAGCTCTGCAACAGGTTTACCATAAAGCTGTTCTTGTGGAAGAGTGTGCTTTTGACTTGCTCCCATTCCATATCTTGCTTTGCCATTTCTGCCTTTATTGGTCTCCCTGGGAGTCTCTCCTTCATAAGAGACTTGCAAATGAATCCTTGTCTCATGTCTGCTTCTGGGAAGCCTAACTTAAGATGGTGGGTAACAGAGGTGGTTCCTGGGAGTGGAATATATTTATATGATTCTGAAGCTGGATGGGTGGTATTAATTTCTGGCATATTGTGTATTGTAGCATCACCATTGATCATTCTTTTAAGAGATGTTTTTAAAAAGATTTTATTTATTTATTTGAAAGAGAGATATTAAGAGTACAAGCAGGGGGAGTGACAGAGAGAGAGGGAGAAGCAGGCTCCCAGCTAAGCAGGGAGCCAGACATGGGGCTGTATCCCAGGACCCTGGGATCATGATTTGAGCCAAAGGTAGACGCTTAAGCTATTGAGCCACCCAGGCAACTCGTGATCATTATTTTATATGCCGTCATCTGAGATGTGATCATCCGGGATGGAATACAAGCATAAGGTCTACTGTGTCAGGCTGTATCTATAGAATTATAATGATATAGGAGGAATGGTAATTACAAGGACGATGGAACTGATTGTTACTATGTACTGCTAATGTTTTAAACAAAGAAAATTATAAGCTCAAGTAAACCAATCAGTAATTGAAATTATGGTAGGAAAGTTATAAAGTATTCATGTAAGCACTCAACGAGATATACTTTCCAGCAACTGAAGGGAAATTGATGTGGATGATCAAGCCCAAGACCTAACTATAAAAGTAGCAGAACTTCGAATTGAATTGTTTGCTCAGCAAGTCAAAACAGACTCAGAAATGCAAGGGATAGGACCCCGAAACTTGGAATGCGGAAATATGACTGAATGGGTTAAAAACTATGAAACAAGCAGATCTTGAACCCTCTACACCTGCGGAAAGGGCTTACTTTCCTTTGTTAGACTACAGCAGATTCCTGGAGACTCTGAAGTGGATCCATCTGAGGCAGAATTCTTGCAAAACAAAACTGTCCACAAGATCTTTTCCCACAATCCCTCTTGGCCATTTAGCAAAAAGGTATTATCAAGTTTTATCATGGATTACAGAAGCTCTGGAATCCATTAATGAGGAAAGAGATCATTCATGTTTGGAGTTGCTGGACCTGGCTAATATGTACCAGCAGGAAGCAGAAAAACAATCCTGTGGCTACAGACTATTAAGAATGAGAGAGATTTTAAGTGATATGGAGTTTGGGGTATGGAGGGAACACAAAATTCAGTAGATTTCAAGAGCATCTGGGCTCAACCCTATAATGCTCTAGGGATAGCTTCTGGAGATATTATGAGACACAGTACATGGAGTAAAGCTTCCAGATACGCCACGCTAGAGTGTGTGAAACCAATAAAAAGACTGAGGGGCTGGTTATGCTAGAATGACTGTAGTTTAGGATGATCCAAAGGATGTTTTAGTCTTACTTCCTAGGATTATAATAAATGTGCTTGCTGTAGGCGTGACAGTGTCTATTGTTTGTAGGCCAAGAATGATGAGCAGGTGATGATATTTTGGAAGTAGTGTCAATGGTGATACAGAGTTCTAGAACTGCAAAGGCAAGGTGGTACAACTTCACCAATACCAAGAGATAAGGAGGAACATACTTCCCATGAGAGCAGCATCAACAAAGCAACATAGGCCTCGTGATGCAGGGATGTATGGTGGTGGCTAAAAGACCATCTTAGTTCCCAGGGAAAGACAGAAAGGCTGCCAACAAGGGTTTCTGTGTATGTGTGTGTATTCAAAAAAGATCTACAGTGGATGAGCAGAGAGTTGATGTTAACTACTCTGGAGAACAGTCTTTTTTTTTTTTTTTAAGATTTTATTTATTTATTTGAGGGAGAGAGAGAGCACAAGCACGAGGGGGAGGGTCAGAGAGAGAAGCAGACTCCCCACTGAGCAGGGAGCCTGACTCCGGCTTGATCCCACTGGGATCATGACCTGAGCCAAAGGCAGATGCTTAACCAACTGAGCCACCCAAGTGTCCCTCCAACAGACCGTCTTAGTCCCTCAACCTTGTTTCTAAACCTGAGCCAATTCTCAGACTGAGAGTCTAGTGATTAAAGCAGGGGCTGTGTCCTCCTGAGAAACAACACTGTTGCCAGAGTAAGGATATACAGTAAACATGATTTCATTCCTTCACCCCAGGGATCTGTGGCTATGGGTACATGTGAAAAAGGAAGCGCCCACAACTTTTGATACAGTGTGTGAGTTGACACTGGTATCAGGAAACCAACTGTGATGAGAGATACTTTTAAGGGTCAGGCTCTCGCTCAACGGGGAGTCTGCTTCTCCCTCTCACCCTCCCTCTGTGTTTTCTCTCTCTCTCAAATAAATAAATAAAATGTTTATACAAACAAATGCATCATGATATGCTGTAGTGAACTCTGGCAAACTTAACCAAACGATAGCCCCATACACAGATGCCTTGGCAAGTAAGCCATTCTTACCAGAAACAAAATCTTATATATTTCAGGGCTTATTTTTAGTTCTAGAATTTTCAGTTTTCTTTTTAAATTTAATTTTCTACTCAAAAATATTAACTTATTTATTTTCAGAAACATAAGACTCATATTTTTTTTCTCTTTTCTACTGGTGACACTATTTCCCAAGTTTATAATGATCAAATTTAGTTATCCATTTGACTTCCAAGGAGTTCTTGAATTTTAATATTTCTCGACAGAAATTTCAAAGACATACTCATTTTTGATGAAGGCAGAGCTCTTCTGCTTGGATAGAAAAATAAAAACTGACTAGGGATTGCACTTACAATTCTGAGGTCTCACAATTTGTATTTTCTTGGATCAAGAAAAAAACATTTAAAAATCTAACTAAACTCATTGAAATCAATACATAAATTTTTTTCTAAGTTCTGTTTACCAACAGTCTCTTTTAAATGATGTACGCATAAAAGATTATAAATATTAAAACAGCATTGTCAAACCTAACCCCACACATCCCTTGAAATATTAGTTGAAATTAATTTGATCCGAAAGTATAAATGAAGTACTAGACATTGAAAAGAGAAACATGTTTAGAGGAAATTAATTAGGTTATTATAAACACCATCTTCTTCAAAATTATCAACTCCATTAGAGATTATAAAATTTTTTTACTATAATTAATTTAATCAGCTGCATCGCCAAAATCGTTATCATGCAGATAAGCATACGATTATACAAAGAAATATTCAAAATAATATGAAATATTAAATATAAATTTTATATCATTCTTTCATTTACTTAACCTTTCTGGCTTTTTTCCAATCGCATATATCAAGCAATTTCTTTTAACTTGATTGAAAAGAAATTTTATTTGAAATAATATGAGCTCAAAATAGGAGGCTATTAATAATTAGTTATTTTTTTTCCAATTGCTCCATGATTTGTGTTTAGTTTTCTTTTTGCTGAATGTTTACTTTTCTAAACTTAAGACCAGAAGACCTCTGAAGATCCCAAGGAAAACACTAATCTATTATCTATTATGTACTATTTAAATACAGCTGTTGCTTTTCATTTTATAATAACCTAGTGTGATTTCAGTAAAAATAAATTAAAGAGTATTCGAATAGATGTTTCAAGCCTACAGGACTTTTTTTGTTTGTTATTTGTCTTTTGGGTTTATTTTTTAGGGGAAGGGTAGGTAAGAGTTGGTTTATTCTGTGCACGGTCATATATTCACTTAACACTTTTTATTTGAATAAATACCTTAAAAATAGATAAACAAATTAACTAAGAAATGTCTTCAGCTAAAATGGCACACATATACTATAAAAAACTTTAAAATGGGTCAATATACACTTTTGGGTAATGAATGAAGGATAATGACATGGCTTTAGAAACAAATAATGATGATAATTTTAGTTTCCTAAATTCTGACCTTCAAGTTTTTAATATCTTCAAGTTTTTGGTATTTGCAAAAGACACAGTAGCATTTGTCCCATTTTCTAATTTCAGGATGAAATAGCACATATTTATATTTAAATTTTTATTTATAAATAAGACACATGGATAAGTAAATTAATACATAGTTAATGAAATAAATAATTGAATGAAAGTGTAAATATAAAAACATATTAAATCCAATTAAATAAATAAACACTTTGGGCTAGAAACATTATTTATTGGCTATAGGTCAATTAATGTAAATTTTTCATCACACACACCATGTCTAATATTTGTGAATTTGTGAAGATTCAGAAAATAGAATCTATGAAGGAAAATATGACCTTGAAAGATATATTTCAATAGAACAATTCAGAGATCTTTGGGTTTTGATTAATATTGTTCAGTTGATCAAAATTTGCTGTGACCGAGAAAAGATCCATAATCAATCTATATGAAAAAATAAAAACATGGACTGATTTCTATATTCCATCTACACCTTTATAAAAAGACTTGAAGCCTCGTGTGTGTGTGTGTGTGTGTGTGTGTGTGTGTTTCTCACTCACTTGTCTGAACAGACTATTGTGGTACATTCTCAGGTTCACCTACTGTTGTGCCCTCCACCATCCCATCTCGGAATCAGCATAAGACTTTAGCTCAAATTAGGGCCAAGTGGTATTATAGATTTATATCTATAGGTGGGCCCCACATTTATGTTGATTGCATTGTTTCTAAAAACTGGTGAAAATTTATATCTACTTATCTTTCTGTAAAGACTCAGAATCTCTTGGCCTTTTCTCACTCAAGGATGCCTGTGCAAGTGGGTGAGTTGCTTCTTTGTAAAAGTTAATTTTTACCCCAAAATAAAATCTTAAATGTTAAAGAAATTGGGGCATTCTTGATTTCATGACGACATTATTGGTAAAGATGGGAAAAGAGTTCTTTCACCCACCTTCACCATTGATAACTCACAGTTTTTTTTCTTTTTGAAAATATATCTGATATCTTATCCTAGGAAGATTGGCAAGAAAGCAGTTGTAACAAAACTTGTAACTTGGTAAAGAGATGCCAAACACAAATTTAGACACACCTAGAAAACCTGTATTCCAGTGCTCCTAGAAGCTCCTTTATTTTCTTACCCACCCCTCCCCCAATCTTGATCACCTCCTTTTGTTCTGGACTCTGTTCTAGAACAAATGGGTATACCTTTGCATTTTTTTTTGTTAAGGGTATTGCTAAGTAAATCTTGTGATAAAAATATACATTAAAATTTCTATAGGGTATACGGATGCATTTTGATGCAACATTTACAAAATTACACATTTTTAAATTGAATCCATCCATATGAAGTAAGCTGCGTTCAATTTCCATTCCCTTACATTCTCAGAGAAGCAGTGACTGAGGGAGAAGTATTTTATTTCTGTGGCAGTTCACTGAGCACTAGCTTCTTATATTACTTGTAATATGTCAGTCCTAGAGCTATTTTTCTGCCTGGGAATTGGCTTCAGACACATTCATAATGGCAGCAGGAAGCCGGAGCGTGGCTGCGGAGACACATCCCGCTTCACAGCAGAGAACGAAGGATAACCGTAAGACACGCCTTGAAGTTTTTAAGCAGCACATTTAATTTCCATGGGGAAAAACTCTCTCCACCTAAACCGTAAAATTCCTCCCAGAATAATGCAGAAATTTACTACAGGCCAAAATTTGAAAGAGAAAACATGCAGGTCCTCAGTGAGTTATATTTTGTTTTTAGTTGGAGATAAGAAGAATACATGAACTTTCCTGTAACTTCGGAAATTTGAATTCATATTAATGTCACGCTTTGGAACACCTGGTATATGCTCAAGATGAGCAAAATATTCTATTTGTTTTCCTTTAAAAATGAGTTTGAGACTTTTCTAAATCTGTATTGTTTCTTATGCCGTTCAGACGTTGTATAATAGCTTTCATTCAAGTCCTGTCTTGAGGTGGTTATCTGATTTTGGAGTGACTTTTCTTGAATTTTCTAGTAATTCCAATCACACACATAATTTTTTACTGACAAATATATTTTATATGTTATCACAAAGTTAAATTTCACTAATGATCCTGAAATGCAGAGGAATGGTAAAATGAAATGTTTTGAGAAATATTTTTCACTACCTATGTATCCATATATCGTATCTAACTATATGTCTATCTGTGCATTCATCCAAATATATATCAAAACATAAAGAACATAGCTCATAAATTATAATAATTGGTAAAAAAAAAAAAAAGCTCAACAACAATTTTTGAGCTCAGTTAAATTCTGTAAATTAAGATTTCAAATGATTGAGAATAAAATATTTCTTGTAGAGCATTTTGAAATATCCTTTGGATGAAGGCTCGTAAGTTTAAGAGTATATCTATACTCTAAAAGACAAAAATTGATCTGCAAACACCGTATTTTTTCTTAGCTTTCACAGGTGGACCTGATGAAATATCGAGCATATTATCTGACATATTTTGAGTTAGCATATTATGAGCTTATTATGCATAATATGACATATTTTGAGTTAGCATAATATGAGCATATTATGAAATGGACAAACACAGTCAAGTTACAAAATAAAGGGGTGTTGATGTCTAATGCATTTTTGCCATATTGACATACTACAGTTTCACAAAGAAAATTTCATTATCATTTTTGATAAGTTATGAAAACAGACAGATGAGAGGAGAAGAAATAATTAAAGATAAATGAAGAATCCTGTATAATGAGTTTGTATATTATATAAAAACTTCACTTTGGGTCCTGGGATCGAGCCCCACATCAGGCTCCCTGCTCAGCAGGGAGTCTGCTTCTCCCTTCCCCTTCCCCTTCTTGCTTGTGTGCTCTTTCTCTCACTGTCTCTCTCTCTAATAAATATAAAAAATCTTAAAAAAATATAAGAAAATCCAAAGGGAATTAATATAGGGGCTAAAAACAAAACAAAACACCATGAATAAACAAATAAACATGAATGATATCTAGTTATAAAGAAATTTCTGATGTGTCAAAGGAATGACTGGTACAAATATAGTAGGTTGATCACTTGAGTGATGCACAAAAGACAGAAACAGTGGATTGAAGGTCATCAAAGAGGAGAAATTTGGGATCCACTCTACTATAAACTCATTTGTTGCTGTTGCTGTTGTTGCTGTTGTGAGTAGCCTATGGCTAAATGTGTAAATAAAGAAAAATGATGATTACATTCTCGGGACACCTGGGTGGCTCAGTCAGTTAAACATTTGACTCTGACTTTGGCTCAAGGTCATGATCTCAGGGTTCTTGGATGGAACCCTGTCAGGCTCCCTGCTCAGCTTGGAGTCTGCTTATCTCTCTTCTTCTCCCTCTTCCTCCATCCCTCCCCCTGCTTATGTGCTCATTTACTCTCTCTCTCTCTCAAATAAATAAAATCTTAAAAAAAAAAAAAAAAGAAAGGAGAAAAATGCTTTCCACATTCTTACGCATAGGCTCCAGATATTCAGATCATCTTCATTTATTTATTCATTTGTTGACTAAGGATGTATTGAGATTTCGGCATCCACCCCGTTATAGGCATTAGGTACATAAAATCAAATAAGGAGTCAGAGTAGAGAAGATTAACGTTTAGTGCAGGAGGCTAAAATCCTGTGTGTTTCAAGTTACTACAGATAAATGAGCACAAGGGAAGGGTGTGTAAAGTAAATGAGTCATAGAAAGTTCCCCATAAGAGGGACTTTTAACTGAATTTTGAAAGGTGCATGAAGAGTATGTCTTGTATAGTTCATCAAGGATAAAAAGTTTAAAATATACTCCATATAATTGGCCATTTACAAAACATTTTTTTATAATTCCACATCAGGAACTCACAGATTTAATTTAATTTTGCTTAAAATCTAAACGGCTTTGAGTCTCCATTTATATGATCTAGGCAGATAACTTGTTCAGATGTCTCAAGGTATCTGTGCTAACAAGTAGTTACTTTAATTTTTGTACCATAAAGTCATTTTTACTGTATAATATAAATTAAACACTAAACACACACACATAGATACACATATATTGGAAAACTTGGTTATTGTCCATAGAAGTCTAACCTAGTTATTACTACTTCACTATTAGCCTATCCATATAGTATTTTTTAGATACAAGCAAAAAATCCTAGATTATTTGAAATTGGCATAATAATTTGAAGTAGTAAAACAATAGTAGACAAAAAACAGAAATGATGAGAAAGGAATCAAAGATAAAAATATATATATGTAAAAAGTTACCGGAAATAATGATGTTGAAACTGAAAGCTGAATAAATTAAATATATGTAGTTTAGAAATACCATGTTTATGTGTGATTTTCTTTTTAATTTGCATTGAATATGGATGGAGGATTAGATAGATTATTGAAAAAATACTATCTGGCTTTCCAAACAATGACAAATGACCTATTTGCAGAAAGTAAACTATTTTATAGTAAATATTACAAAGACTTGTGATGAAGTAAAGGCAGTTAATGGAATGACTAAAGAATTCTGGAAAATAATTAAATACAGCATTGGCACGTGAAAGCAGTTCAAGATCAAATTAAACAATCATTCATACAGCATACTTAGTTTAATGGGATCATCGTGGCAGGTCACACGACCTTGAGCCTGGATAGCCAGTTTACTGAGAACAACAGGGTAAAAGTGTTCTTGAGCCTCACTGCAGGGATGTTACTGTGAACCACAAACACGTCAGTAAAATTCCAATGAATTTATGTCTCCCAGTTAAAAAGACTTCGTACACTCACCTCCCAGATTTCCATGCTGATGGTTGTTCTAAAACAGATTTCTCCAGGAATCTCCAAAGGCGAAGCTACCATGAGAGAGACAGTGTTCTCAAAAACCTTAAATATTAGATAATTAAACATGGACTTTTCTGCCCAAACCTTCATATAGAGAGTCCGAGACACTGGTACCCACTGATTGCCATTAAACTCTTTGTTTCTTTCTTTTCTTTTCCTTTCATGCTTATTTTTCCATCTTTCTGTTGATTTCAAGTTTTCAGTCGTTAAACTGACATTCTTAAAGTCACTAATGAATCATCGAACTTTACATCAAAAACCAGGGATGTACTATATGGTGACCAACATAATATAATAAAAAAATATTATTATAGGGGCGCCTGGGTGGCACAGCGGTTAAGCGTCTGCCTTCGGCTCAGGGCGTGGTCCCGGCCTTATGGGATCGAGTCCCACATCAGGCTCTTCCGCTATGAGCCTGCTTCTTCCTCTCCCACTCCCCCTGCTTGTGTTCCCTTTCTTGCTGGCTGTCTCTATCTCTGTCGAATAAATAAATAAAATCTTTTAAAAAAAATATTATTATAAAAAAAAAGTCACTTTTAACCTGTCACTGTATGTCAGAAGGATGACTCCATTGTACACAAGCCTAGTGACATCAAGCCTCACTTCCTTACAGCTTTGGGATTAGGATGGGATATGTTCTCTTGAGTGATTTCTGGTTGGGAAGAATCTTGGCTTAAAGGAATATTTCAAGACTTTCTAACAATTCTAATTTTTGTCCTTATATTCACAAGTTTCTTTTTTCCTGAAACTTTCTCCAGAGACTTAAAATAGTCCAAATAGCAGCTTATTTGATAAACAATCAGAATTCAACTACGACAAGTAAAAGTCGTGAAAAGCCCTGATAATGGCCGTCATCGATGAACCTGGGTGTTTCGCTGATACTAATGGTAGGGGTTTGGAATAACTAACAAAATTTGTCATGTGATGAGAATTAATCTCTCCTTTGACCAAAAGAAGAGACTGAGAGGTTGTGAAGGATTGAAAAATGTCCACTTAGCCACCCAAACCTTCAACATTACCCTGGCCATGTAACTTATCTTCCCCACCTCTGATATTTGCATGACCTTAACCTTTAAATACTTTTTCAACCCTCTTCATAAGACCATATTACCAAACAAACAGCTGTTAAATCCCCAAACAATTTCTCCGTCCTTTGAAAACCATCTTTAACCAACTGGTCTCAAAAACTAACTGAATACTTTGGTAAAGCCCCATAGAACACTACACATCTGTCCCGAACTCAAACACACCGTTTTGATGATTTTTAAGCTGTCACATTCTAAAGAACTATGTTTAATAATACATCCATTTCTTCCACTCATCTTACAACTCCCACAGCCCTAAACGTTATACGTGGAACCCTGTCATGTGAGGACATTATCTTCCAACAGGTGTTCTAGCACTTCCGTCCTATTGACACCAAATACCAAGTGAAAACACAAATCTAGTACTTCACTTGATTTTATTCTTTCCATAGTATGAATAAAATAAAGTTTTTTGCCATGAGGCATAACAAGCAGTCTTGTTCTAAGCAATTGTGGCATTCTTGGACCACCCAGCAGTTTGCTGGTCCTTTGTGACCCACTGCCCAGTTACTCTTTATCGTCATTCCCTTGACCTACAGGGAAAAGTTTGGAGCAAAAATGTTTTCAGATGTTGGAATCCTGCCCATCCAAAAAAAAAAAAAAAGAGTGAAAGCCAGCATAGAGCTGGTAGAAGGAAAGAAGGAGCAGCAGTTTCTCCTTCAATATTACTGCAGTGATCATGCTTGCTTTTTATCCAATTCATTTGTCCCTGTGGAGTTCATTATCACACTGCCCTTAGTTACCTAGTAGGAAAATAGTGGTCCTTAGTGGTAGTATAAATGCACAAACAAATAACTTTCATCATCCTGTTGACATAAATTGTCTCTCTCATTAAAGTAGTCTTTTCGTTGGAAGACAGGTAGAACATGGAAAAGGCAAAGAAACCCTGTTCCTTATAATTGTTATTTTAATCTCATACTTGATATGTTATTCATTTGGACAAACTCCTTCTGTTTGACTGCTCTATTACAGCAAATCTGCAGTCTGGGATCAGAACAGAAAAGCTTCGACTATTTCCTGCCCATCTTGTATCGGCTGCTTACGTGCTTTCCTTTTTCATTTTACAAACACATTTTTCAAATTAAACAGCTACATTATTTTTACTTAATCAGAGTAATCAGGGCCCTTGGAACACTACGAAACACAGGAGAATACAAAAATATTTTTCAGGGGCACGGTCCTTAATCATCTAATCCTATTCTCTGTCTGCTTCAGGTCCTGGTAGGGGCGTACAACGATTGGCTGTTTTAAAGATTTGTCTGCTGTGTTCCATCAATGCACTCACGAACTTAAACATGGAGGTGATACTTTCATCACTCATTCAGCCTAGGATCACTTTTGTGAGCTTTTAGAAAGGAAAAGGAGAGCTGTTTTCTTCTCCCAAAGTACTGCTTATTCATTTTGGGTTTTAAGAAAAAATGAAACCCACAGTGTTTCTTCAAAGAAGTAGATAAGAAAAGAAAACACAATAAAGATTTTTAAAATTGGTTTTTAAATCATGTATAATTCTTAGTGACAACAAAACAAATCCATACTATGCTGTTAGCTATCGCTGCACTGGTTGAATAAGAGGCATTTAGATTTGAGAAAGCGGTGCTAGAGAGGGTAGGGAGAAAGAAACTTCTGAAAATTCTTCAGCATATGCTAAGAATGAAAAAGTGGCCAATCTTTGATATGTCTAATGTCACATTTTTTTACTGCTTACTATTTTGATTGGTTGTATTTATTGTTATTGACAAAAGAAGAGAGAAAAGCCAAAAATGAAATCTGATGAATTACTTATGTTATACTCAAGAAAAAGAATTATAATTCTGGGGCGCCTGGGTGGCACAGCGGTTAAGCATCTGCCTTCGGCTCAGGGCGTGATCCTGGCGTTATGGGATCGAGCCCCACATCAGGCTCCTCCGCTATGAGCCTGCTTCTTCCTCTCCCACTCCCCCTGCTTGTGTTCCCTCTCTCGCTGGCTGTCTCTATCTCTGTCAAATAAATAAATAAAATCTTTAAAAAAAAAAAAGAATTATAATTCTGTTTGTAGTTAGATTCATATTAGAATATCTCAATAGCAATAAGGAGTTCTTAAAAATATAAGAAAATGTGACATGATTGGCATAAAATTGTATAATGTGTGTATATATTTTATATTTATATATACTTGAATTTTAAAAATATTGTCTTAGTTTACATGTATTTGCAGGTACATACCTCAAATTTAGAACATGCAGAATCAGAATAAACAGAGACCTACCATTCAGTGACAAAGACTGAGGTTGTTAGAAGGAATTACTGCTCAAAGGTTCGCCTCAACCTCTGCGTGTGATGAAAACATCTTGCGCAGCTCAAAACTCAAAAATACACAACTCCAAAACCTCAGGATTTTTCTAACACGTTATTTTGTAGTGTCAGAATGCTTTTCAATTAAACTGTTGCAGATGTTTAAGGATGAGAAGTAAAAAAAAGTAATTTAATTTCCCAGTTTTATTGAGATAAAATGGACATATAACAACAAAATAATTTGATATCTGGATATATTGTGAAATGATTACCATGATAAGTTAATATCCATTTCCTCACATAGTTACAATTTTTTTCTTGTGACAAGAACTTCTATCATCTACTTTCTTAGTAAGTTTCAAATATACAATACAGTATTGTTCACTGCAGTCACCTTAGACTTCATTTCATAACTGGAAGTTTATATCATGAATCCGTTCTCTGTATTTATGAGTTTGGTTTTTTTAGATTCCACCTGTATGTGAGACCATGCAATGTCTGTCTTTCTCTGTCTGATTTATTTCACTTATCATAATGCCCTCAAGATCCATCCATGTTCTCAAATGGCAGAATTTCCTTCTTTTTCACGGCTGAATAATGTCTCGGTCGTTGTAAATAATGCCGCAATGAACACGGGAGTTAGATATCTCTTTGAGATAGTGATCTTACTTTGAATAAATACTCAGAGGAGGATTTGCTGTATCATACAGTAGTTCTTTCTTAAAAAGATTTTATTTATTTACTTAAGAGAAAGAGAGAGAGAGCAGGGGGAGGAGCAGAGGGAGAGGGACAAGCAGACTCCACGCTGAACATGGAGCCTGAAGCAGGGTTCGATCTCACAACCCTGAGATCATGACCTGAGCTGAAACCAAGAGTTGGTTGCTTAACTGACTGAACCACACAGGCACCCTCATATAGTAGTTCTATTTTTAATTTTTTTTGGAGGAACATCCTTACTGTTTCCCATAATGGCTGTAAAAATTTACATTTCCACCAACAGTGCACGAAGATTCCCTTTCTTCCATATCCTTGACAACATTTATTAATCTTGTCTTTTTGATGATAACCATTCTAGCAGGTGTAAAATGATATTTCTTTATGGTTTTTATTTACATTTCCCTGATGATCAGTGATGTTGAGCACATTTTCATGTACCTGTTGGACAGCTACATGTTTTCAGAAAAAAAAATGTTCCATTTCTCTGCCCATTTTAAAATTTTCATTTTAAAATATAATAGCTAACAATATCTAATAAATTCACATGTATTTTCATTATTATAAATCAGAAAAAAATTTAAAGTAAGCACAAAACCATCCACAATGGTAGTAACAATAGCAATTCACGTTTTTGCTGAGCATTTCCTATGAGCTAGGCCTTGCTCTCAATGTCTGAACATGAGAGTTCTCATTTAATTTCCTTGATGGAAGTGTCAGAGGTTTACTTGTTTTTCACAACTGATAATAATGCCATGATGACAACTTGCACTGAGCAAATGTTTCCAAACCTTTTGTCTGGCATTTCAGCTGGCATGACATATTCGTATAGTGTCTTTGTATTGGTCTATACCAACACATAGCAAATGCTCATTGTCAAAACACAAATAGGAAAGAATGCTTTCATGTATATACTGTGTAACAAAGGGAACAATAATTAACTTTAAATCAAATTTTATGTTCTTAAATTATGTTTATAAATTATTAAGATATCGTGAGTCTTAATCTCAGGAAACCGAGGGTTGCTAGAGTGAAGGGGGGTGGGAAGAATGGGGTGGCTGGGTGATGGACATTGGGGAGGGTATGAATTGTGGTGAGCGCTATGTATTGTATAAGACTGATGAACCACAGACCTGTACTCCTGAAACAAATAATACATTATATGTTGATAATAATAAAAAGATATCATGAGTCTTTTCAGCAAGTGCCCATATACCTGTATAGAGACAGCCTGTAGCATTGAAGTTGCAAATAGGTGCTATGTGAATAGTGTGTGTGTATTAAAAATAATTCAGCTATATTGCTAAACAATGTAACTAGACCAGTTTAATAATCTGAGTCTTAGTAGCAGATATTAGAAATTATATGCAAATTATTTTTTAACTTCTAAAAAAGCAGTGTTGGATTCATTAATATCTCTTCTTGAGAAATAAAATATTATATGTTTTAAAAAACATACTGTTCTATGGACACCGTTGTAACATTGTAACGATGTCTCAGTAGGACTCACATATTACACCATTGACAACTACTAGGAGCGTGAGAGCATTTGCACAATGGGCTCCAGGAGGACAGGGTGGGCAATTGCAGCATCACTGAAGCATGAATGTAGCCTAATTAACAAACTGAAACTGCTACATTCATGCTTTCCTTTCATTTATCTTATTTCACTTGGATGATACATGCTGCTGCGTTCAGTGAAATGTTGCTTCTCGCTGGCGTACTGCAGAGTTTCTTGTCCACCTGCTGCAACTCGCTGCCTATCTCAGGTTGCTGGGAGTGCAATTATCTTTTTGCTCAGGAGTGCTCTAATTACAGTCTAGCGTACCATGTAGCTCCTGCTATTAAAAGCTATTGTAAATATCCCACCTCTGGAAGCGCATATAAAAATGTATTTCTTAATTTCTTACGTGTCATGTTTATGAATTGAATTTATTTCCACAAAATCCTGGCTAAATTCTTTCCTATCATTTTTAATGAACACACATAGTAACTTCCATTACAGAGAACTAAGTAAAGATAAAACAGACGAGGTTCACACCTCTTGAAAACAAGCAAAGCTCTTCCTCTCTGAATATTTTTGTCAGCTTCTCAGTTGTCTTAAGAATATCCATCAGCCTTTTGCTATCCCTCCATTGAAAGGAATGACCAACTCTTTAGTTCCATGTGTAAGTCATACAAATAATATCTGTTTGAAGTAGTGAAAGATCGGTTGGTAGAACAACGTAAACACTGCATTTTAACTATGGATGCTATAAACTGTGCAATGTCTGAGTTTCCTCTGAATCATGGGAGTGATTTGATGACCTTTAGAATTTCATTGATTTCTAAATTTATTTGATTCATGGTCTTTACTACTTGTCAAAGACAACTTTGTAGGTAGGAACAAATCAGAAGCAGAATATATTTATTCATAACAATACCATATAATCAAAATAAAGCATCATTAACCAGTTTTCTCTTGGTGGCATTGTCACTTGTTTCATATTCATGAACTTCAGTAAAGTTAAATCATCAGAAATCCTAAACAATAATGTCAGACTTCTAAATAGTCAATGTGTCATGACATAGTAATGGCAAGCAAGTTCTTACCGTACAGTATCTGCCTACAACTTGCAACATAAATAAGATTTAAGATATTTACAAAGACATTCATATATACATATATGAATGTTTATTTTATATATATATGCATTAGATATGTCTCTTTTTAACAGATGGATTAGTTATTATCGATGTACAGTACAATGAATATATTTAAATTGTGAAATCTGATAAATGTCGACATATGCAATGTGTATGAAATTATCACTGCGATCAAAATAATGAACATACACATTACTCTTAAAGGTTTCCTGTGGCTCAGAAATTCCTCTCTGTTATTGTATTTTCAAGGTGGTGGGTTAAATGCATTTTTTTCTTTAAAGAAAACATTTAATATAAGAGGGTTATTTCAATGTGTTTTACCAAAGGCCATAAATGATCATTAGTTCCTTCCCCCACCGCCCAGCACAGCTGCTAATCTAGGCTTCTTGGATGATTGGGTTGTCAAGAGCTTAGTCCCTAAGTGGTATGAGCCATTTATTTTCTTGCTCTATCCGGGTTGTGGTTACTTCAATTTCCACTTCATTATTGTCACCTGGCAGAGAAGCACCACTGTAACCCCTGTTTTCTAGACACGCTCCAATTTGTATCAGTTACTCACAGTAACTTTTTTTTTTTTTTCAAGAATCTATTTATTTTTGAGAGAGGGAGCAGGGGGAGGGACAGAGGGAGAGGAGAGAGGGAGAGAGAGAGCCAAAAGCAGACTCCCCGTTGAGCACGGAGCCTGACCCAGGCCTCGATCCCACTACCCTGAGAACATGACTTGAGCCAAAATGATGCCAGTCAGATGGTTAACTGACTGAGCCACCCAGGCGCACCCCCTTTTTTAAATCTGTGGTTCGGCTGTTAGGAAGATTTCAAAATGACCATGAGGCAGTCACAGCTTCACATTCCACAGAAACCCTAACCCTACTTCCACCCAGTAAAACTGTCTCTGCTTGGAAGTAGGAGTTCTGATGCAACAAAGCTGAAATTTGCCATGATGAGGAAGCATAATTCTCTAAGTGAGTCACTGGGAATATTGTTGAGAACAGCCAATCATACTTCCATACTGCCTTTCTGGACCCGTGTATGATGTATTCCGTTCTTTGGCACCCAATACCATGCTTTGCCACTGGCTCAATGACTAGAACTAATTCTGGAAAGCTTTCAACTAAATTCTCTGAGTATTGTCTCCAGGTTGAATCAGTTGAATCCTTATCTGGGCTTTGATGGTCCATTGCAATATTCTAACAGCTCAGATGCTTATCAGGGTTATACTATTTGGTAGGATCAGTGGATAATATGATTGTTTATCCATGTTGAACTTCCATTATCCATTATCCATGTCCTCTTCCATTAAATGGATCCCCCAGTCTAATGCAAAGTAATGCAAGATCTCACGCAATTAAATAATCAGCAGTTCTTACAGTGGCGATGGCAGAGACACAGTCAGCAAGAAGGACAGACCCATTTGAGAAATAGGTGTTGATTCCAAGAACAATAAATTTCCAATTTCTCAAAGGTAGAATAATTTACCTGTAGTCTAGTTGGCACCAAGTGGATACCTGGACTTCTCAAGAGACTTTGCTCTGCAGAATAGAGTTCAGCATAGGTTTCTGTGGTTGAAAGATCCAGAATTCAGCAGTGGCAGGAGCCATGCTTCTGTGCCCATTCATCGTGTTCATCTTTTCACACCATGGAGACTATGTTCACCAATCCATCGTATGAACTCTACCAGTTGGTTCTGAAATAACTCATCTCAAATGGTGCTCCCCTTTCTCAGGGGGCACTGCTTTAAGATTCAAAGATCCACACAGTTTGTTCCCATTCATGCTTATCCTTCTTCTCTAAACTGTTTTGTCTCCAAACTTCTAGTAATATTCTTTCTAGGTATTTTACTTAGGAACTAAACCAATTGCCACTGTCCAGGAATCCATATATATGTCTTCATCAAGGTACATACACAACTGCAGAAAATTTATTAAAAAGAATATGGTTTACAGTGAAGATTTTCCATTCCTAATGTTTGCTAGGGTTATAATTAAGTAAGACAATAACGCAGCAGTGGTTTGTTTTCTGTGCTAACATACTGAGCAATTTTATGGATGGCTATTTGGTGAACAGAGTATAGTTTTCACTGAACTGTTCTCCATGATTGACAGCTTAAAAATATTCTCCTTCAGAACGTGACTTCATTTGATCTATTAGTCAAGACAAGTAATTAAGGGAAAAAATATGGATGAAAGGGGTAAGAGGAGGTGGAGGAGAAGAGGGGGAAGAGAGCGTATGCCAATAACGAGCACAAATGCCCACACCCTGCAGTGAATTCTTGATTGCAGATACTCTATAGTGGAAAGGGCTCCAAGTACCCGGTTCCCTGCATATCCCACAAATCTCCCAGTTATTTCTTTTTGAACTACGGGGGCTATGAGCAAAATCCGTCACAATTTTGGCTCATCTTTCCTCCAAAAACATTAAACCATGTATTTGTGTGTATCTGTGTGGGTTTTTTTTAACTTAATTCAAAATACAACTGCTAGATACTCTTTAGTGTTAATACTATGAGTTTGAAACACTTAATTTTAACAAAAATATTTCCCATCTGTTTTTACTATTTTTACTGAAGATCTAAGGAAGATCTGATTCTAATTAACTAATATGCTTGAGTCCAACTCTCAATCTACCCTTTAGAGTACGTACATAGGTGCTAAGAAAGCTGACCTATGAATGAAATAAGAATTGAATAATTGAGCTACAAAGAGATAATAACTGCTATCAATAAAATTTCTAATAACTTTAGTTTTTGTGCTGAAGGAATATTCGTAAGTCATGTAAATCTTAGAAGAATTGTGAACCGGTGTCAAATATAAGTTTACATTAAAAAAAGGAGTAATCAAATTTTTCTGTTGTGTAATAAGACACTTTAAAATATTTAAATTTAGAGAAAAATCCAGCAGTGCAATAATTAAATGCAGAATTAATACATTGAATATTTAATAATGGATTCCTGGAAAGAATCTCATGTTTCTTGAGGAATTATTGTATCTCCAACTAAAAACGTGGATTGAAATCTTGTAAGTTAAGAATGACTTTTAAATCAAGGTTTCCGTATAGTTGCTTTATACAACATAATTTCTTTCTTACTAGTAAGTAGAAATGCCATTGCTTTCAATTTTCCTGAAAAACTAATTTAGTTTATTTTTATTCGAATTTCTTATTTCCTTTGTGAGCAGCACACACTAGGGTTATGCATTTGCCTTCAATAGAGCATTTTAAAGATATAAGTGCTGAGTAAAAACAGAAACTCATTCAAAGAAGATGTTTACGACAAGTTCCAATGACTCCAAAGCATCTCAGATATAGAACAGATTTCAAATTATGGTCTCGAGTACATTATCATGGGAGAAATTATGGTTTGTTTCCTAAATTCATTGCAACACATTGATTCAAAATGCCAAACATTAAATGGTAAATACTAAGATACCATTTTAAGTAATTTAAAGTAATTTAAATTTAATTAAATTAGAATAACATTCAATGCACATAATTATTCTGTTCATAGTGACATTTAAATGATAATGGTTATTCTAAAAGTAATGTTAGATGAGTGTTTTTAGCTAAATTATTTTTTTAATTTTAAATAGGTTTATAAGCATTCAAATAAGGGCAGTATTTGTAAATCCCCATTTCAATCTCTTTGTGTTATTTTTCTCATTATTTTTAAATAAGAGAAACTTTCCCATATTTGTCATATGAATCTCAATGCAAATATTTAAAATTATTTTCATAGATACAAATTTCATCTTAGTGCTTGTTGAATACACTGCATTATTCAATTTAACTCAACCTTTTAAGAATGAGGGCATGCAATGGATTTTTTAAATAGAAAATATAAATGTTGACTATATATTAATGAATATTAAATTTTTAAAAATCCAGAAATTATAAATTACTTTATCCTACAAAAAATAAATGTCTCTTGTGTGACTCATTGTTTTACTTCTAACACCACTTATAGGTGAAGTCAACCCATGCATAATAAGAGTCACCAAGAGAAATATAAAAATCAATGAACTTCAAATTGCTGTAATTCATACACAATAAAAATGGTTCACCAGAATAACAATCTCCTGGGGTGCCTGACTGGCTCAGTCTGAAAAGCACTGAACTTTTGATCTTGGGTCATGCGTTTAAGCCCCGCTTTGGGTGTAGAGATTACTAAAAAAATAAATAAATAAAATGGGTCACCAGGATAACAATTTCTAGATATTTCCAATATAATATTCTTCACAGGTTCTAATGCCAATTTTCCAACACCCCCCCCCATTCCTATGTTGAAGTCCTAATCCTCACTACCTTAGTATGTGATCTCATTTGGAGAAAGAAGCTTTAAAAAAGTAATTTAAATAAAATGAGGTCATTAGGGTATGATCTTAATCCAATATGATGGGTCCTTATAAGAAGAGAAGATAAGCTGATTAAAAGATGGGCAGAAGATATGAACAGACATTTCTCCAAAGAAGACATACAGATGGTCAACAGACATATGAACAGATACTTAACATCACTCATCATCAGGGAAATGAAAATCAAAACCATAATGAGATATCACCTTACACCTGTCAGAATGGCTAAAATGAAAAACACAAAAAACAAGTGTTGTCAAGGATGTGGAAAAGAAGGAACTCTCTTGCACTGTTGGTGGGAGTGCAAACTAGTGCACCCACTGTGGAAAACAGTATGGAGTTTCCTTAAAAAATTAAAAATAGAACTACTATACAATCCAGTAATTCAACTACTGAGTATTTAACCAAAGAAGACAAAAACACTAACTCAAAAAGGTATATGCACCCCTATGTTTATTGCAGCATTATTTACAATAATCAAGATATGGAAGCAACTCAAGTGTCCATTGATACATGAATACATACGTGTGTGTATAGACACATGTATATTCATGTATATATTCACAGTATTCACATATATACACATTATAAAATGGAATATGGCTCAGCCATAAAAAGAATGAAATCTTGTCATTTGCAATGATGTGGATAGAGCTAGAGTACTATGCTAAGCAAAATCAGTCAGAGAAAGACAAATAGCAGATGATTTCACTCATTTGTGTAACGTAAGAAACTCAACATGAGCGTGTGGAAAACAATAACAACAACAGAGAGGCAAGGCAGGAAACAGACTCTAAACTATAAAAAGCACACTGAGGGGTACTGGAGGGGATGTGGGCAGGGGGATGGGTTAAAAGGGTGATGGGTTAAGGAGGGCACTAGTAATGAGTACGGGGTATTGTATGCAAGTGATGAATCACTAAATTCTACACCTGAAACTAATATTACACTCTATGTTAACCAACTGGAATTTAAGTAAAAGCTTGAAAAACAAGATAAAAATTAAAAAGAAAAAAGAGTGGCAACCGGGTGGCTTAGTTGGTTGAGCATCTGACTCTTGATTTTGGCTCAGGTCATGATCTTGGGGTCAAGAGATCGAGCCCCATGTGTGGCTCCATGCTCTGTGGATTCTGCTTAAGATTCTCTCTTCCTAACCCTCTGGCCCTCCCCCCACTCTCTCTCTAAAACAAATAAATAAATCCTTTTAAAAAATTGAAAATAAAGAAGGGCGTCAGTCAGAGAAAGACAAATACCATATGATTTCACTCATATGTGAATTTAAGAAACAAAACAAAGAAAAAAAAGTGACAAACCAAAAAACAGACTTTTAACTATAGAGTGTAAATGGATGGTTAACCGGGTGGGGGGGATGGGTGAAATAGGTGAAAGGGATTAGGAGTACACTTATGATGAGAACTGAGTATTGTATACAATTGTTGAATCACTATATTGTATACCTGAAACTAACACCATATATTAACTATAAATAAAATAAAATTTAAAGAAACAAGAAGAGGACATTAGGACACTGACATGTACAGAGGGAAGACCTTATAAAGACACAAGGAGAGAACAGTTATCTACAAGCCAAGGAGAGAGACCTCAGAACAAACCCTGCCAATACCTTGCCTCATAACCCTAAAAAAATAAATTTCTGTTGTTTAAGCCACCCAATCAGTGGTACTTTGATAAAGCAACTCTGGCAAACTAATCTACCAATGCATAGAAGAAACTAGATAATATAAACATCCAACTTTATAAACATCCGCTATTATCTACATAGATCCCAAAGTCAGAAGGGAAAGATAACAGTGTATGCCATATCTAGAAAATACTAGGCATGCAGAGTGATTTTAAGCCAGCTCGATATAACTCAAAATATTTCACTGACAAAATATATATTATAAACATATGCATATATTCACACACACAGTGTTTCAATACATAATGAGATATACATATAACATATATAAAAGTAATATATATAATCTATATATGGAAATATAAAGTTTCATATAGTTGCATATATATGTGTATATATATATATATTTCTTTTATATTTTTTCATAGACATATTGAAATACATTCACACATGCACACACTGTATTTCTCCCCCCACATTTTGTTTATTTTTTCACAGGATCCTAATGACCTCTACATGTTTCCCCTGAATTCACTGGATTTACATGTTCTGTTACTATTAACCAAGCTTGATACTCCCCTCTCCATTCCAACATACACCCATGTAAGCAATTCTGCCCTTTCTCATTTTGCTGTACTATTTTATTTTACATCAGTGTTTTGAAGTTTCTAGATATTACTGGTTTTTCACAAAATGTCATTTGTGACTTTTCCTTTTCTTCTTTCTTAATTCTTTTCCAAAAGACTAATTCTTTCAAAACTCTTAATAATACAATTTTCCTTAAGCTTTTTATTTTTATATTTTTAAAGATTTATTTATTTATTTGAGAAGGAGCATGTGTGCACAGGTTGGGGGAGGGGGAAGAGGGAGAGAGAGAATCTCAAGCATGGAGCTCAATGTGGGGCTCGATCTCAACTTCCTGAGATCATGACCTGAGCTGAGCCACCCAGGTGCCCCTCAGCTCTTTATTGTAACCAAATATTGCTAGAAAGCATATTTAAGGATAAGCCCTACAATTTTTGAATCAAATATTTTTTAAAAAAATAAAATAATGATCCATTGTATTCAGACTTTTAAGCTCACATATCCCTTCCATATTAGAATATCGCTCGTGAATCTGTGTGATAACCTTGAGGACATTCTCAAAACAAAGCAACACAATACAGCAGAAATTGGGAGATCCATTGAAAGGGGAAAAAAAATAAGAGTCACTGAGGCAGAGCATGGTGAAGATGCCCATAGGAGATGTGCAAACTCATCCTTGAATAGACAGGCATTTGGGAAATACTTATGTCTAACTGTTGAGTATTCTGGTGACTACATATCACTTAATTTCAAAATAAATAAGTTAATATTTAGGTAGGTAAGTAGGTAGATAGATAGATGGTAGATAGATAATCAGTCATTTGGTATAGACAGAGCTCTCACATTATGCTTGATATGTGAAAGACATATTTAAAATTGTTCATGGATGTTCAACTAATGTGCCCAATGATAAAAAAGATTTGTGACTGCTTTTGTGTCCTAAATTAATTTTAGTCTCAACTACCATGTGGACACATTGCATAAAAGCATCAGTTATATCTATAAGCAAAAAGTAAACAATACAAGACCCATTATTTTCATACTGAATCTTCAGTTCAACATTATGGTTCCTCAATGCAAGTATTTATATCGTTGCAAATTAGTATTTTAAAACAGACAAAAAAGAATATGCTTCCAAAAATAACTTTCTTCTGCTAGTGAATGTCAAATTGATAAATAACACCATACAAACTTGGCTTGATGTATATTCTGTTTATAACTATAGTCAAATCATTTAATTGCCATCTAAATATTTATCTGTCTTGCAAATTCCTGTGATGTAAAATGTAATTGGGCCTGAGAAAGCTTGCAGTAGACCGGACTATATTCACACTTTTAGGAGAGTTAAAACGTTAAAAATAAAGCAACCACTCTGTTAACACTAATTAATAAAATATCTGTATTAAGAGAAAAGGCAATTTGAATTTACATTTGAAAGAGTTATGATTGTTAATGAAAGCAAACTTTCCAAATAGCTTCCACATCTTAGGAAGGAACTTTGTAACATCTTTTAAAACAGAATAGTTATTTGGGCCTTTTAAAATAAAAATAATTATTTGCTTTTCTTTACTTTAAAATTATGCTGTCAGTATGCTAGATATCTTTCCTACACTCCCAATATGTAAAAATGATTGTTAAATTTGCATCACCTACTGTGCAAACTTTTTTGCTCCACTCTATTTCACTCCTCTCAGACCATAAGAAGCATTAGTTACACACAAATATTTGTAAATCATGTTAGGAATGATTGTTCATGTTCATGTTCGTGGCACTCTATTAGGAGACATATATGTTATGTCATTGAGTACACACACAAACTAAATGACATGAGCAATTTTCTTTTTTAAACCCTTTGTGAAGGTTGATGTCAATAAATCCCAAATCTGTACTTTAGCTAAATGCTATGAAACCCACTGGGAGTATAGCACAAACAAAATCTTCTACTTGACGTGCTTGGTTTCATTTCCTGTCTTCTTTTTACTGGCACAAGCATGACCCTGTTAGTCCAACCAAAAAGATCTTTTACAGAAAAAAAGAAATGTATAATTTATTTATTGTGGACAGCCATTAAACACGCCCCCCCCCTTTCAGACACATGACTTATTTTTTTAAAGATAGATACACTAACAATTCGCTACCTGGGCATTAAACACAATGTATGAAAATAAGTGTTTTCCTTTCACATTTTTTTAGAAATCTGAGAATAAATGTTTTGACAAAAGCTACTGATTGTAGAATTGATTCTATGCCTTACTGCATGACATGATGGTCTGTCATCAAATTATTTTAATTGAAATCAGCTGTTTAAATGACCTTACCTCCATAGCAGTTCTTCCATTTATATGAACTCATTTATATCTAAAATTCCATTGTGGATGGAAAATAGCAATTTAACTGGGTTATCTCCCTTTCATTCTTTGGAATACTCTAGTGTTGTCATGAAAATTACAGTTATGTTTAAGCCATTTTTACTATCACTATCTTTTTTAGTAAGTAGTGACAAGTGGAAAGCACTCAGGAAATTGAAATGCTGAAATGAATTGAAAAGTAAGCCAAGGCATATTAAGAAAATGCTAACACAGAGAGAAATAAATCCCTTCCTCAACGAAGGATAGTGAATAAATTACATCAGCTTCATACTGGCCTTCAGATTTGTTTCAGTCTTTAACGTATCCTTTCAGAGAATATAGATTATGAAATTCCACAGCATTTCTATCATTTTAATTTGAGCAATAGTAATTACTAGCCATTATTATTTTAATTTTAGTAAAATAAACCATTAAGTTCCTTCAAGATAAAGTAGCTGTAAATTACTATCTAGTCCTTCTTTCACAATAGACTCTCTGTAATTGTGTAGATTTAAAGCTCATCACCTTTATCAAGGAGTATCAAGTAGAAAAAATTAAAGCAAACTTTAATTACTGGTGAATCTTCTCTGTGATTAAAAGATGCTCTTATATTTAGTTACTTTTCTTCATGGAAACATGAAGATTTTAATTCTCATTCTCTTTAGCTTGGAGTCATGGCAAAATGTCTGTGGGGTAGAGAGAAGGGGACTGGTTTAGAACTCTTTGGTGGAATCACATCTCATTATCCCTCCCAAAATAGCAATCATGCCATTAACTTTTTGCTTTACGAAATATCCAAATAACACATATTGATAAACACATATAAAATAAATGTCACAACTCAAAATTTCATACTCATTATTTGCATTAAATTTCTATTTTGTGGTTATGACTCCCTTCAAACCTCACTCCTCTATTGCCTGTGTTTGAAATGAGGTTCATTTCTCTCAGCAGGACCAATGCTTGAGCAAGAGATGAAACGGAACCAATCAGAATCCTCACTACATTACCTATTCATACGAGTGGCATACACTAGGTTTCTCTCATCATATGATCCCCACTTTTTGCAGTAGATGAATATGAGACAAAGGACCAAAGAGAGACAGAAAAGTAGATGTATAAAAAAAATGTGGAGGAAATTCCCTGATTATATTTCCAGGGCCCTGTATCTAACCATAACTGAAAATAATTCATTAATGTTTTTAAGCTTAGAATTTTATGAAAATAATTTATTATTCTTTCATTTTCAGTCTTCGAAAGTTTTACTAGCCTGCTATCATGAACCATAATCTATATTAAATTTCACTGTTTGGTTTGCAAATGATGTAAACCCAACCATAATTGTCCACCGTTTTATGATACAAATGCTGAAAAACTATTTGCCAATAGTGGCACTCAACAAAGACTCTTGCAAATAACAGACCCCTATAACATGCAAATAGTTGAGTCAGCATAAGATCTCAGATGGATGGCTTCCGATAAAAAGGATTGCTAGATTCCTTTTATGATGAAGGAAAGCCACTAATTAATAATACTAGTAATAGTTCAACTGAGACTTCAGAAAATATGGTAGAAACTGTTAGGACAGTTGGTGTGGTTTGGCTCTTATTGCCTGTGGTCTTCAGTGACCACAGTGACTTTAGTTTAATAAAAACAGAACGAATCTCATAATCCAAAGATTTAAAACAGTCATGTACATATTTGAATTTCATTTTATTTTTTAATTTTCTTAAGATTCATTTATTTATTAAGAGAGATGAGGAGCGTGCAGAGGGGCAGAGGGAGAGAAAGAATCCTGAAGCAAACTCCCCACTGCACGGAAGCAACATGGGGATCTATTCTATGACCCTGAGATCATGACCTGAGCCTAATTCAAGAGTTGGATGCTTTACGGACTGAGCCACTCAGGCACCCCTGAATTTTTCTTTAATAAGTGTTATAGGAATACATTCCAGAGTAGTAATGGTGAGAATTTTGCTTCTCACCATTTTAGACCTACTCTTTTTCCCACCGTTTGCTCTCCTAACACAAAGGGAAGGTCGAAATGTAATTATTGTTTCAGTGCCTTTAAAATTAGGAATGGTTCCTGGAGGTGGGTGAGGGGATGGGGTAGTTGGGTGCTGGGCATTAAGAAGGGCACGTGATATGATGAGCACTGGGTGTTATACGCAACTGATAAATTATTGAACAGTACATCTGAAACTAATGATGTACTATTTGTTGGCTAATCGAATTTAAATTAAAAAAAAGAAAATAAAAATAAAATTAGGAATGGAAGCAGCTCTACTTATGAATTTAATGAACAATATCATTATTGTTTTTCAGCTCACAAAATGAATACAGTTCAATGACTGTATGACCAGATATTAGGAAACACAGAAGTTTAAATAAAAGTTACCCGGTGAAAAACAAAACTAGTCTTACACTATGTTCTTTCAGAATTCAAGAACTGCCGTCAGTATGCGCATATTTGTGGCTTAATATCTCTTCAATTTTATTTTCAGTAACATCCTCTCATTGAATCCTGGCAGAATATAACAGTATGAAGGGACATTAAGATCATAGGTCTTTTTTGTAATGAAGTGATAGATTATCTTATTTCTTTTTACTTCCTTCCTCAGTATATCACTTTGAGTAAATGCTGAAGACTGTAATAAATTGACATCATATTTTCAAACCTTCTCTTTTATGCTGAAGGTCGTTTGGATAGGTGTTTGCCAGTAGTTTCCAATAAGATGCTATTGTCTAGACAATACTTACAGTGAAATTTGTCAAGGAGTTTTTTTTGGAGGTGGGATTAAGGCTAATTATGCACAGAAATACACAGCTACTTTGAAGTACACTTTTAGGTAATAACGAATTGCATTATTAAGACATGTATTCATTTTAATGATGTGTATGTTTTATTTTAATGTTAAATATTCTTATTTATCTAAGTAATGCAAAGTCAATTAGATCCTTCCTGAATTTTTTTTAAAAACTTTAAGCATGGTTAATGCTGAATTACCTTTGGATAATGAGAATAACTGGGCGCCTGGGTGGCTCAGTAGGCTAAGCATTTGCCTTGGGCTCTGGCCCTGATTCCTGGGTCCTGGGATGGAGCTGGCATGGGGCTCCCTGCGCAGAGGGGAGCTTGCTTCTCCCTCTTCCTCTGCCACTTCCTCTGCTTGTGCTCTCTTGCTCTTTTTCTGTCAAATAAATAAAATCTTTAAATAAAATAAATTTTAAAAAATTAACACTAAGAATAACTAAAACATATAATCAGGAGTTAGTAAAATTACATGAAATTTTAGATTCACAGGTTGAGCAATGGTTGGTCTATCTCCCAGCCAATCAAACCAGTAAGTTCTCAACACAGGAATGGGACTCCAGAGACAAACAAGAACCTGATGTCGACTCTGTCCTCAGTAGCTGGGTGAATGTGGGTAAGTTGCTTAACTCCTCCAGGTCTCAGTTTTCTTGTCTGAATAATGAGAATATAATTAGAATGAACCAATGAGATAGATTATATAAAGTCACCTTAACTTTGCTTAGTGACTAATAAGTACACCTTTATACTTGCTATTCTTGTTTCTATATTATTGTTATTATTATATATATCTTTTAATCTGCAAATCTAACATAAATACATTCAAGTAATGTATCACTGGTTTTCAATTTGGGTAAAAGTATGTATTTATCAACTAAAGGATTTCATTAAGTTCTATGTTGTGTATCATTCAGTTATATAACTATGTTAAGGTTTAATGTCTTCCAAAATTTACATGTTCAAAAAAACTAACATTTATAAATGGATACAAAATAGTATTTAAGAGAAAGGAATTGGACTACGCTTGGAGTCCTGGCTGTCCTTCTTCCCAGCCGTGTGACCTTAAGCAGTTATGTGCACTACCTGTGCTCAGGGCATCCTCGGCATGTGTGGAGCACAGGTAAATATTTTTTGCTGAAATCCTATCCATATAAATCATCTGAGTGTCCCTAAATAATCATGCCTGCCACTTTCTGACACTAGTTGTGCACTATTCAATGAAAGAAATGGCATAGTGGTCAGTGGGAGTGATTAACTTGCTAGACTGCTCTCCTGGAATCAGGGATGAGACTCATTAGGCTCTGGGACATCACTATACATGTGACTATCAAAGCCTCTTGCAACATCTGATGAGTTAGGAAAGGGTGTTCAAGAGAGTGCCTAAGGAAAGGAGTAGAGACTGGGTCTGACATGGGAACCAGGCTGTGCTCAGGACTCCCTACTCAGATAATACCACTGGTACAAACCTGTGCCAAAGAGGAGCTTTTCTTTTTTGAACAGGGCACCCATGAGGATGGGACTTCATGAATCCCGGTGTAGCATGAGCCAAAGTAGCAGCCCTGCTTATCTATGTATGAGATCAGTACTGCTCTGAGCAACAGCTAGAAGATGATGGTATGAATACTTCACTTAATATAATCTTGTCACATGCTTTAGAGAAGCCACCGTGCAGACAGGTGAGCACAGCTCTTGACACAGTTATGTGCCTATAAATACAAATAGTTTCAAAACATGAAGGTATTTTAAAAATCAAAAGTACACACCCTTTTGTAGTTCATAAGCATGACGATTGGGTGTTCATGCTGTTGCATGGCGTGTGTGTCTGTCAGATCTTGCCACAACGATGCGGGCACATTACCCATCTGATGTGAAAAAATATTCAAAAGTACAAAGAGCTCTACAGAAATCAAACATAACAAAAGGTCTACCCCCAATTTAACTGTTTATTCCTGAATTATGATCACTTGCTGTTTAATTTATAAAAATTTTAAATAGTTAAAAACTCCCCTTTGACTCCACCAATGCCCAAGACAATTTAAAAATAAACTTCAAATATTCTTCTCTAAAACAATAATAATAATCAAAAACAAAACAAAAAACCTTGAGAATTTGGAAATTCTCAAACTTAGTGTGCATCAGAATCATGAGAAGAGCTTGTCAAAAGATGACTGGGACTCAGGTGGGGAGTTTCTTTTTCTATAGGCAGGAAAGAAGTCCCTAAAAGGATTCAGATGCCTGGATGCAGGGACCACATTTTTATGAGTTATTCTGACAGTAACATCATTGCCCCATTCTTTCTCTTCTATTTGATTTTTTTTAAGATTTTATTTATTTATTTGAGAAAGAGAGAGTGAGAGGAAGAGCACAAGTGGAGGGGAGGAGCAGAGGGAACAGGAGAAGCAGACTTTCTGCTGAGCAGGGAGCCTGATGCAAGGCTGAATCCCAGGACCCCAGGATCATGACCTGAGCCCAGGCAGATGACTGAGCCACCTAGGTGCCCCTTTTTTCTATTTGTTAATCAGTTCCAGATTTTTCCGAGCTGGTACTGGGGAGCAATACTTTCATCCATATAACAAATCTCCAAAATGTTTTAGAAAGTAATTTCCTCTGTTCCATGCTCTCCACCATTCTGAATTCATTGCCTTAATTTATTTATATACATATATATAAATTTATAATAAATATATAATATATATTATAAATACATATAAATAATTTAACTTATAATGAATATATAATTTGTATATCTTTAATTTTATATATAAATAGGTATTTATATATATTAAATTAATATTAATACAATTACTTAATATTTTACATATACCAAAATATATGTGACCAAATGTCTTCACTTTTTTTCAACATTCTCCATTCTTGATGAATTTAGTTCAACATGAAAACAGCATGATAGTTGAAGGAGATCACTTTATCAGTACCTCTTAATTTATCAGTGCACTCACTTTATTTTGGATTCTGAATCATTTAATAGCCTTTCTCCCATGACTGTATTCCTGTCAAAATTATCATTATTATATTTCTTTTTATTGATTTGGTCTCCGTAGGTAAGTAAATATAAGTAAGAATATTACGAAATATTCACAAGTGAAAGAACTTTATTCAGTGACACTAACAAACCCCTGAGGTCACAGGTGTTTTGAAGTGAATATGTCCCATAGTGCTTTACTTATTATAGGAGTCCAGGGCAAGTTGCCCCAAAATGGGCCAAAATGGCATTTTGATCATTTTGGATTAAAGTTAAGAAATAGTCAGTGTAAAAAGGACACTCCGATGCTCTTTTGTCTCTAGAAAGTAGAAATAAAGGAACTACGAATATGTAAAAATACGTTGTTTCACATACTGGTACATATAGAGGTTTGCTTCAAGTAAGTCTTTAACCTAAAGTGGTTAAGCAATGCTGCAGAAGACCAGTTTCTGATCATTGCTCTAACAATTGGCTTTATCTTCAGACTGGCTTCCCTTCTTGTAGAAAACTTACTACTAATAGATTCTAGGTTATATTATAGGTTCCTTTCTGGACATTTCATATAAATGGAATAATGAAATGTGCAGGCCTCATGGCTGGTTTCTTTCATGTAATATGATGTTTTCAAGGTTCATCTAAATTGTAGTATGAATCAGAGCATTATTTATTTTATTGCCAAATAACATTGTATGAGTATACCATATCGTATGCATCTATTCATCGACCGATGAATATTTATATATTATGAATAATGTTTCAGTGAACATTCATATAAACATTTCCATGGGCATGTATTTTCAGCTTTCTTGGGTGTATACCTAGTAGTGAATCGGATCAATCCTGTGGTAATTTTATGTTGAATATTTTGAAGAATGCCAGATGGTGTTCCAAAGTCACTGAACAATCTAACATTCATACCAGAAGTGTTTGAAGCTTCCAATTTCTCCACATCCTTGCCAATACTTATTATCTGTTTGATTTTTTTTTTAATTTTTATAGCTATCCTAGTGGATATAATGTGGTATCTCACTGTGGTTTTAATTTGTATTCCCTGATGTCTAATGATGTTGAACATCTTTTCATATGTTTATTGAGCACAAATATTTGTATAAAAAATCAGTTAAAAATCAGTTTAAATCAGCTAAAATAAAAAAGGAACATAATAGCATTTTAACTGTCTTTTGTAGTTACATAATTACTATTACTGGTACTCATTGTTTTGGATTGTGGTTTGGATTGTATGAGACTAAAAAACTTCCTTTACTGTTTATTTTAGGATGGATCAGCTAGCAACACATTTTCTCAGAACACTGGAGACCCTATGACAGTTTGTTCTGTTATTTCTATCTGGGGTGTGTCAGCTCAGATGTGGTGAGTAACAGCATGCATGGGAATGTCCAACATGCCTCAGTTGTGAAAGAGAATTGGTATATTCAAGAATATGGAAAGCTTGGGTTCAATAGCATTCCAGCTTTAAATTGTGAAAAATTAACAGTTTTCTCCTATCTTTGGTAGAAACTTTTTCTCCACTCTGCAGCTTCAAACTAGAGCCTAAATGGGGCATGATTATTTTACTTAGTGGAAAGATGTCAAGGCCCTTCTCTTACCATGGTCAATAATTATTTTGGTAAATTTTGTTCTATTTTTACTGATGGGCTGTTTGGTCTGCCTCTTGGAAGATTAGACTGAGAGATTTAAAGTTACTTCTTTGGGGCAGTGAACAGTTGAAAAAGTATTTCAGCTTCTTATCATATGTCTGGGTCACTCATGTAGATGCCACAGCAGACTCCGTTCTCCGATTTGACCAACTGGACTCAAGCTACTGGGGAAGCTGCACTACCCCGATTTCTACCATTGTTGTTGGGATCCGTCATTATTCCAAGCATGCCAGTCTATACCCTCTCATAGACTAGACCCACCATAGAAGACTCTTTCCAATACAGAGGCTACCACAGCATAAGAGCCTTGAGACTCCAGCCAAAAGTTGACCTCTTTGGAAGATTGCAATTTCAAAAGAATTGAGAAAGTATGGAATACTTAAGGAGAACAATTTTTGGCCCTACTCTTATTCTGAAACTGGGGATGTTAACATTTCAGATTTATCACCGTACTGGGAGGAAAAGAATTCCAGACATTAATAATTTTTCCCTAGGATACTGCATATGGACGGAAAGAAGGAAATGGAAGAAAATATAAGGGTAATTTTAAGCACATGTCATGCATTACAAAGCCAGCTGAATCTTTGAATGACAATCCAGTTTTAATGACAATACAAATAGCACCCTGCCCCTTGCTCTGGAATTCTGAAGCAAAGATATATTTAGCATAGGAACTTCCTCCAGCCTAAGTCCTGAAAACAAATTATTGACTTTATACATGCTTAAAAATCCACACTAACCCAAACCCACTGTATATTAACAATATTGCCTTCAAATCTTTAGACTAATGTTGTGACTTTTCATACGCACAGTGATTTTATAGTGTTAAATCTATAAGGTCATTTTAAAATATAGATCTGAATAGAACAGAATATTATTCTTTCACAACAGATCCTCACTCAGTATTTTCTCACGTACTCACAATTGCCCCCTCCATGAATATTTTTGGCCTAAAATGAATGAACAGGTGGTATGGTGGTAAGAAGCCATGTTGGTGTTAATGTGGCATCACCCTCTGTGGAAAAAGAGAAAGTGCTCTTGGAATTTCAGGCTGCCAATCTACTTAGTTGGCATCTGCAGTCTAAATTATCACAGTATTTTGAGAGTAGGCCTGTTGCCATTATGACAGATGGTTACGAGTATTGGCAGCCAAATGGTCATGTATGTACATTGGTTGTGAGCATTGAAGGTAAACTGCTTGGTTCAGGTCAAACAGTCTGTCCAGAGCTTCCTCAATTAATATTAAGAGGAATATCTGTCGATTCATCATATCTTATTACCTATTTCCTTACTTACCTCTTGAATAATTATAGAGATACACCAATAAGATCTTTACACTGTAATCAATAGATTACAATCCAGTGGCATTGCAGATGCCTTAGATCTCAAGCAAGAAAAATAATTTCAATAGCAGAAAAACTTAAAAATGTACATAGAAAGTGAATGGATATTTTGATAACTTGTATTTCATTTTTAGTGTATTCTCTTCAATGGAGAAACAGGGCTCCATTTGGAATATTTCTCTCCAGTTTTTCAAAGTTCAAAAAAGCATGTCTGACAATCTCTTACATAAATAGAGTTTAATAATTTTTGTAAGTTAGTACAATGTTGCAACTCAACTCAAAGTAAAAATGTTTAATTCCTACCATTGCTTATTGATTCAAATGAGCTAAGTTCAAATTACATCAATTTATGCCATCACTTTCCACTCTATCAAATTTCAATCTGCCATTAATACATTTTTGTGTATTTATTTTGGTCCAAATAAAACCAAAGTTGGCTGAGAGTCAAGGAAGAAACAAGATGTATTTTATAATTGTTTTCTGTTCAGTAGCTTTAAAAAAGAAAAAGCTAGCACTTTTAGTGATGGAAAAATGGATGTACAACAATGATTTAATGATAAAATTAATAGAAATTCAGAGAAGAGGGGATATATTGACTCTCTGTAGGAAAGTTGTCTGGAGAAGGTAGAGTTCCAGAATGAAAATCTGCGGACTCTTCATCAGTAGAAGGGGAAAAAGAGTATTTCCAACAAAGGAAAACAGCATGGCCATGCCATAGCCTAGATGTAGAACTAGTTTATAACAAAGAATATAGAAAAGCTGTACCTTTAATGAACCTACACCCTCGTAACCTTTTTTGTTCTTTGGATCATTGAAATCTCACCAGTTTTCAGAACATTTGCTGGATGTTCAATAAAACAGAAACAATAGCTACATATAGACAGAGCAAACTGTACATAGGTAGGCATATGATTTGCTGAATCAGATACCGTATGACAATAATACTGGTTAAATAAGTTTGAATACATTATGATAATGATCATTACAGAATAACTAACATTTATTTAGAGCAGACAATGTGCTTTTTGCTTCAAATGCAGTATTACATTTAATATCCACAATAAAACTGTGAGATAGTTAGCACACTATTTCCATGTGAATAACAGCACAGCGTAGGTAGTGAGGTTAAACTACCAGTCAAGGTCACATTTAAATGACAACGTGGCCTGTGAAGCTATCCCAAGTTTTCCAAATTACAGTCCATTTTCTAAACCACTACATGAGGTTGTGAAAATAATGAAATACTTCAAAGCTAAGTAAAACTATTTTAAGCTAATAATGTCATGAAAGTATAAAAAATAAAGGAACAACATACCTGAGTTTTATTTTTTAAAACATACCTGCATTTTAATTAAAACCACTTCCTAATTTTGCATCTTTTCCTACCAGGAGTGTTGACATTTATAAAATAAGTGTTGCTTATTTCAGGATCTCCTCCCCCCCCCCCCCAACTATCTACAATTCTCAAAGGGCATCTGAGGTTGATTTGCTGAGAGCTGTGTGTGGATTTCATCTGTCTTAGTTTTATGTTATAGACTGAATTAGAGGTTATACCAAAGTTTACACCATATTATTTTACACTTAATTATTCCCTTTTGCAATTAGAAGATTAAAAAATTACTTTTTAGAAGGGAGAGCCTTGCAAAGGTATCTGTGCCTGTGTGAGCACAGAACACAAGACTTTGAAGTATGGGAAGAAAGAAGTGACAGTTTATTTCCTAAATGGGAGAGGGGTTAGGAAAGACACTTGCTGCATTGTTATAGAAAAGAGAGGAAGGGAAAAGTAAGAAGGAGGCTTGCACCTAAATATCCAGAACTACATTTCTTAATCAAATCATTGGGTGGCATCGTTTGGCAAGAAGAGTGTGGCAATGATATGTGCTTAGGTAACATCACTGCATTCGGGCTACTCTGTGTAAAATCGGTATTGTATGCAATAAATTGGAGAAGCTGAAATCCTGAAAGGGGAAGCAAGCTAGAAGAGTACTCTCCAGACTTCAAAGTGCATGCCGATCCTGTGGGAATCCTGTTGATATCTGCAGTTTGATTCAGGAAGTCTCAGGTGGGGCCTCCCACCCCTGAGATCATGACCTAAGCCAAAATCAAGAATTGGATGCTTAACTGACTGAACCACCTAGGTACCCCTGAGATTTTTGTATTTTTAACAAGCTCCCAGGAGACCGCTTCTGTGAACCACACTCGGGCAGCAAGGAGCTGGGCTTCTATTGCATCCATGCAACACTGAGATGTGAGGGGCCCAAACCAGGCTGATGGGATTGGAGCAGAGGGATTGGAGGTGAGGCTGAAGGATGGAAGGAGGACGGCATAAGAAACTATGAGCTGGTGGCATGAGAGATGCTTTCTTACACAATATATGTAAATCGCACCATCGGACTGCGTGCCTTAAACTTAAAGAGTGATGTATATCAATTATTTCTCAATAAAACTGGGGAGGGGAAAGGAAATACTTGTTTGGGAGAAACCGTGCATGAAATTATAAGCCACATTTTAACACATGTGTCTTTGCTGTCATTGGGAAGGACATGCACTGTGTACATTTGAGTGTGTACATCAGAGATAGCTTTGTTCCCCTGAATTTGAAACAGCTTTGTTCACTGTTTCCCTGAATTTGAAAAATCCTCAGGTATCTGGTAAAGCCAGTGACCTTCCTTTTCTTTGAGCATTTACTTTGCAAACCTTGTAATTTTAAATTCCATCTTTGTCCCTTTGAGTTGTAAATCTTTTGAAAAACCTCTTGCCAGTTTGACAACCCAGGACTATCTTTCTCAAGGACCTGGCCTGGGAGCCGTCCCTTTGCCATTCAATCTCCCTGTTAGTCATCCCTATTTCTCAGGCTCTATGGGAGAGCGGGAGCCTGACTCCAGCATAACTTGGAGTCTTGCTCCAAGCTGTGAAACTATTTCTGGTGATGAAGATAGGAGAAAGTTTGCTTTTCCTTTGGGTAAAGCCAATTAGCAAACACAGATGGCCTAATCACAGAGAAAAACATTTGCAAACTCAGGAATAACTTAATGGATGCATGCCATTGATCAACCTCCCACCTAATGTCTTTCAGTACTTTTCCACTAGCTCACCTCAGCATTTAAATGCACTCCTGCCTTTTGTGTCTATGGAGCTGGGTATGCACTTTGTACTCTCTCCCCTATTGATGGGGAGAGAGGATCAGAATAAATCGACTTTTGTTTTCTCATTCTGTTCTGTATGATGGTTTCTCTTTAACATATCACAAAATGTGGGGCGCTTGGGTGGCACAGCGGGGTTGAGCGTCTGCCTTCGGCTCAGGGCGTGATCCCAGGGTTCTGGGATCGAGCCCCACATCAGGCTCCTCTGCTATGAGCCTGCTTCTTCCTCTCCCACTTCCCCTGCTTGTGTTCCCTCTCTCACTGGCTGTCTCTATCTCTGTCAAATAAATAAATAAAATCTTTAAAAAAAAACATATCGCAAAATGTAACATTAGAGAAGGATATTCATATAAGATTCTTCTATGTATGAGCTTAAAGAAATATAGGTTATTAATACTATGGGTATTTTCTGACTTGTGACATTTCCTATTTTGTACCTATGATGAATACATTGTGATAATATAATACTCTACCAGGATAAAAATTTATTTTTTGAGAGAGAGAGAGAGAGCACACACGCTCATATGCATGTGCATGAGTTGAGGGTGGGGAGGGGCAGAGGGAGAGGGAGAGAGAGAATCTTAAGCAGGTTCTATGCCCATTATCGAACCTGATCATGGGGCTCAATCTTATGACCCTTGAGATCACCCGAGCTGAAACCAAGAGTCAGGACATTTAATAAGCTGAGTTATCCAGGTGCTCCCAGGATGAGACTTATTCTGCAAATTATGTGTATTTGAGGTATTTCCAGACTTCTTGACCATGTAGATTGTCTGGTTTTTTTTTTCCTATTACCATAGAAATTGTCATTTTACTAATATATGCTTTAAATTAAAATACTGTGGTCCCTTGTTACTCCAAGTAAGTCTGTACCTGATATATTAATAGAATTTCAGACTCCACCCAAGAACTAATGATTCAGAATATGCATTTTAAGAAGATATTCTGGTAATTCATATGTACATTGAAATCTGAGAAGCCCTCCTCTACTTGACTGAAGTGGTTCTAGGATCCCACTCAGTACTTAAAGATGAATGTTTTTCCCTTTGATTAATAACAACATTTGAAATACATAATGGCAGGAACATTTAAAGAAAGTTGATGTTTCTTTCTCTTTATGGATAGAAAGTAAAGTAGACCATGGATATGAAGATTGATTTCTGGAGTCTCAATTGTATTTATTACATTGCTACTATTACATTGCAGTATCTATAATGTTTTTCATATGCCAGTACCATTATTTCTTGATTATTGTAGCTTTGTCATAAATTTTGAAATTGTGAAATGTGAGTCTTCTTCCTTTTTTTCTCCTTTTCTAAGGTTGTTTTCAGCATTTTCATGAGTTTCAGGGTCAACATACATACAAAGGTAGCTGCGATTGTAATAAGGATTTAATAGAATTTGCAGGTAAAATTAGAGAATTTTACCAATTTAACAATATTAAATCTATTCTGTGAACATGGATTGTCTTTTGATTATTTATGTCTCTTTAATTTCTTTTTTTTTTTAAGATTTAATTATTTATTTTGGAAAGAGAGCGAGAACATGAGGGAGAGGGGTGGAGGGAGAGGAAGAGAGAATCTCAAGCAGACTCCTTGCTGAGTGCAGAGCCTGATGCAGGGCTCAATCTCACAACTCTTAGATCAGACCTAAATGGAAACCAAGAGTTAGATGCTTCATTGTGCTACCCTGGTGCACCAATGTCTCTTTAACTTCCTTAAAAAAATGTGTTATATTTTCAAAGTGTAAGTTCACATGTTATTATTAAATGCATCCTAAAATTTGGTAGTTTTAGTGAATAAATATTTCTGCATTTACTCTATGCCCTTAGGGCATTTTTATAGTGTTTAAATGTTTTTATTTATTAATAATTTTTACCAGTTATAGTTTTTTTCACTGGGAATAAGATCTGCAGAGCTCTTTACATCATTAATCTGTAAATAGAATATTTGCCATTAGTTTTTGTTTTATTTACTGACATTTTATCTTACACCTGGGCAATTTCAAAAGTTAGCAAATGCCTAAATGGTAAATTTTATGTGCAGTTTGGGGCTTTCACTCTCTCCTTCCTGAAGTTCCTTTCTTTTTGTCAGGTATACTTCAAACCCATCTCTAGCACAGTAAGACACTCATATAATTTTCTGTTTAAATCTATGCCTTTTTCTTCAAATTGACAAATTTGGGGAAGTCCACTTCAAACTGCTTTATCTTTTCTACAAAGATTTGCCAATGCAGTTCAAGTTTCCTTGATTTTTGAATACAGCCTTTTTTCTCTTCCTTTCCCTGTCCTCCTCTTCCCCTTGAATTTCAAAATATTCCTAAATTTACACAACAGTTTCAAATGTTATATAAATAACTTGTTTCTGTGAACCATTGAGTGTAATTTGCCAACACGATATCCTGTAACTCCATATGACAGACAAGGGTATTTTCCTATGTAACCACAACACCACTATACCATTCCACCATAGTTTTATATCTTAAATGACCTTGAGACTTCAAACGTCTATGAGTAAGATATATAATAAACTGCTGCAGAATCTTCAGGGGATGATATTCTCAAACACTTCAGATATGGCTAAGCAAGATAATGAATAAAATTAAAATTTAGAGGTAAATATTAGTAGAGAGCAATAAAAAAGATGAATCTTTGGGTGGACAGAAAATCAGTATGATCAAAGAGCTTTCCAAATGAAAATATTAGTTGGGTTTGCCCTTTCCCTGTTCCACCATTGTATTGTGATGTGAGTAGGACATAAAATTGTTTTTTATGACCAAGACCTAATTATGGACCTTATGTAATACCACATACAACTCATAATTTCTTGACTTCAATTTTAAGACCATGCTTGATTTAGATTCTCTGTTACCTGTCATGCGGCAGGGTTACTCTGCATGCAGAAATGAAGACAAAAACACATTTTGCTCTAAAAAAAAAAAAAAAAGGTAAATTGGGCTTACAAAATGGTACTCTCCAAACCATCTGTGCTCTCATGGTTCTCAACCCTTTTTCATTTAGACAGCCAAGTGAATAGTGGCGAGTTCAAGTGACAGGTAGCATTTCCAGGCAGAAGTATGGAAGAATCAGTACCTGTTTTCAAACAGTTCTCTTTTCCACCTTCAAAATGGAAGAGGTGCTGTATTTATTAACAAAGATATTACTATAAAATTGTGGAATTAGTTTTTTTTTTTTTTCTGTGTTACAAACTTCCACAACCTTAGAGGCTTATCACAACACACCATTTTTTTAAAGATTTATTTTAGAGAGAGAGAGAGAAAGCACGAACAGGGGGAGGGGCAAAGGGAGGGAGACACAAGCAGACTCCATGCAGAGCAGGGAGCCTGACAAGGGGCTTGATCCCAGGACCCTGAGATCATAACCTGAGCTGAAACCAAGAGCCGGTCACTTAACTGACTGAGCCACTCAGGTGTCCCCACAACACATATATTTAAAATCTTACATATTCATGGGCCAGAAGTTTGAGCAGGTCTTACCTGGGACCTCTGTTCAGGGTATCACAAGGCTACAATCAAGATGTTGACTGGTTTGCTTTCTCAGCAAGAGGGTTTGGGGAAGAATCTGTCTTCAAGCTCATTCAGCTGCCAGAGTTAATTTGCTTGTCCCAGCTTCTTACTGGAGGTCAGATCCAAGCCTCCTCCAGACCCGAGAGCCCACTGCTAGCTCCCTGCCACATGATCCTCTCCATAAACACTTCACAGATGGCAGTTTGTTTTTCCAAAGCCAAAAGGTGAGTCTTTATCCATCTGCTAAGATGGAGTTTTATATACTGTAATGCAATCCGGGGAGTGACATCCCATCACTTTTATCATATCTTATTGGTTAAGAGAAAGTCATAGTTTTCCCCACACTCAAAGGAAAGGGGTCACACAAAAGAGGATCATTGGGGGCCCACATAGAGTGTGCCTGCCACACTGGATCTTTATGTGAGTCCGGGAACTGTGTGGGCTCTCCACTCACTTGTTTTAAATGTATAGTACAGTGAGAAAAATATGTCTTATGTTAAGTCACAGATATTGGGGAGTGATTTATTGGTACTGAATAATCATAGTCTATTACTACTATACCTGCTTTTGTGCTGTAATAATTTTTCTTTTAATTAGTGTTACTAGAGGGGCACTTGGGTGGCTCAGTTGGTTAAGCACTTGCCTTCAGCTCAGGTCATCATCCCAAGGTCCTAGGATTGAGCCCCACTCACGTTGGGCTCCCTGCTCCATGGGGAGCCTGCTTCTCCCTCTCCCTCTGCCTGCCACTCCCCCTGCTTGTGCTCTCTCTCTGACAAATAAATAAACAAAATCTTAAAATAAAAAAAATTAGTGTTACCAGAAAAAATATATCGTTATTGCACTTTTGCATAAATATTTAAATTATAACATGAAACAGTATAATTATAACAAATAAATAATCAGTTTAATAAGGAAGGGAGAACTGGAGTAATAACAAGAAAATTAAGGGGATATAGTGATATTTTAGTATCTCTTATGGAATTTACAGATTATTTTCTATTAAGATAACTTAAGGTAGTTTTTATCTCTCATGGTTAAATAAAATGAAAATCTAGTGTTATTTTTAACATCTCTCTTGGGGCACATATGACTACATTTCTATTATGATTATTTATAGCAGATTTCATCTCACATAGCTGATTATAAAATACCTAAAGAAAGTGACTGCTTTACTTTTGTATATCAAATACAACAACTAGATGAAATAGTTGGAGATTAAGAGGTATAAACCTTCAGTTATAAAATTAATGAGTCACAGAAATAAAAGTACAGCATAGGGAATGTAACCAATAATACCGTAATAATGTTATATGGTGACAGATGGTGACTACGCTTATCACAGTGAACACTGAATAAGGTATGGTATTGAATCACTATGTCGTACACTTGAAACTTAACATTACTTGTCAACTATACTTCAGTAATAAAAAAAGCACAACTATAAGATGCTTTTTCCCGAAGTAAGTGATAAAACTATCAAATTAAATAATTATATTTGTAATTCCACAGTTTTTCTTCAATTTGGGAAGCAAATGCTTATGGTCGGTACACTCAGTTTATAACAAACCCAAGAACGTGTTCTAACAGACCCGGTGAAGTTAGTGCTAAACTTTAAAATGCCTCTTTAACTTGTTAGAGGCTGCCAGGCAAAACCACTTAGCCCAAACCTGTAGGCAAACCATGATTAACTTGTGGGAGTAAAGATGTATGCACATCAGAGGAGCGAGGGGACCTCTCAGTAAGAGGGAGCTGAGAGCAGTTTATCACCAGATTTGGTACCATGCTGGGGTGATTAGGAAAGCGCTAGTCCGGTTTGCATTGGGTGCTATCAGGGAGAAGGGGACATCTCTTGATCATATACCCTATAGTTGGGTTAGAGTTGTCATTGATAAAGGAAATCATGTTAGCCAGTGGATTTCTCACTGGGGACTACAATCAGGTTTGTACAAAATAATCACTAAAATGAAGTTTATATTTTGTGACATTGATAAATATGGTTGGATCATGTTATTTTTTTTTCATTTTTATTGCTAGGATTTGTTTCTTATATTTCTGGATGTACAATTACATTTTTGTACCATATAAAATGAACATATATTTAAAATTTTATTGTTCAAATGAAAGGGAAGAAACAAAAAATAATGAAAATTAACCCAAAGCTATGCTTGAAATCATAAGAAATGAGTCAAGTAAAGTATAGAATAACATTTTCCAAAATCCAACATTTCTCTTTTTTATTGTTTGAACTCTCAAAAAGATATGAATAGTAGACTTGGAGTATTTCAATTGCTTTTTTCCCCCACATATAGAAAAGACTAAAGCAAAACAATACAAACCAAACATCCCCTGTAGGTTAAATTAGGTGAATAGGTATTCGGAAGAAATCCAGACAGTTGGATAAAGTGTGGGGAATCTGCACTCTGTCCTTCCATTTTATTTACATTTGAAGAGAAGAGAGCTTGCGCGTGCCCAGGTTCCTGGGGGTAGATCAGAAAGCTTGCATATCTCAGAAAAAGTTACTTACACTGAGAGGTGGTTGTTTGTGTGGTGCAAATATGGGGGATTGTTCAGTCTGGGGCTTGGGGTCCTAGTCCCCTTTACCTAGCCACGGCAGCTCCACTGTCAAGGTAGAGACGGCTTCGTTTAGTGAGTTGGTATATGAGTCTGAAGTAATCCTATGAAAGTTCTTCCAACAGTTCATACGAACAGTTCTGAATATTACTACAGTTCACTTGGGGGAAGGAATGTGATTCTGTCACAGTCTACTTATACCTGGATGTTTATGAAGACAGAAAGACATACTTCTTTTCATAGATGACAATGCTCAGAAATAAATTGCTGTCACTGAGAAGCAGTTCTGTTTGGATAGCCTTTAGATTTCTTTATTCTCTTTTTTCTTTTTAAAAAATGTTTACATGTGAAAATAGTTTTAATATAATTCCATTGTTTGCTTGCTTGTTTTGAAAGTCACCTTTGATCAGTCCATCTTTTTACTGAAATCGTACTGTGGAAGAACAACGCTCGATCATTCATTTCAAAGGAGATGTTTTTTCAACTTTTTAAACATATGTTATCTATTTCTTTGATATAATAGCAGGGCTATTTCTTCATATTTTATGGTGTATATGCATATTATTGATAAAATTAAGAGTACATTATTACTGTAATGCCTTACAGAGATTTTTTTTTAAAGATTTTATTTATTTGAGAGAGAGAGAGAGGAAGAGAGCATAAGGGGTGCAGAGGGGTAGAGGGAGAGGGAGAAGTGAGGCTGGATCACAGGACCCTGAGATCATGACCTAAGCAGAAGGCAGACACTCTTTTTTAAAGTGTTTATTTATTTATTTGAGAGGGAGAGAGATGGAGCACAAGCAGAGGGAGGGGTAGGAGGAGATGGAGAACCAGGCTTCCCGCTGAGCGGGGAGCCCTATGTGGGACTGGATCCCAGGACCCTGGGATCTTGACCTGAGCTGAAGGCAGACACTTAACCGACTGAGCCACCCAGGCACCCCTTAAAGAGATTTTTAAATTAGATTGAGCCTCCACCTCGACCCCAGTGCACGCATGTGTCTAGCAAGGCAGCGTTTCTGCTGCAAAGATGTGGAACCTGCAAGCCCTTTTCTTCCAAACACCCACATCAGTTCATTTTTGATTACCAATGTTGCTATCAATTAAGACTCCATTTTTCAGTTATGAATTTTTTTTCCTATTGACAGTATTGCTTTCTGTACCCAAACAGTACAAAAATCATGTTGAGTAATTTTTCATCAACTGCAAAAGCTTTAAAAAAAAGCCTTCTTGGCTACTTTGTGGCAGGAATTCCCAAGTTGCTTACAAATAAGCAACTGTGCTTTCTAGAAGGTGACTTTAGAGTAAATTGATTCTTTATGAAAATGGCCTAATATCCGGAGCTAAGAAAAATCCCTGAGAGGAAAATGATCTTTTTTATGCATCACTCCTGTAATAATAGCATTATTGTATAGAGAAATTCTTTGTTCATTTACCTGGATATCATTTTCTCATTATTTAAGAGAGTGTCAACTGACTCAAATCTTTTGTATATGGAGATTATTATAAAACATAACAAAGAAACTTTCAAACATGTAAACAATTTAAATTTCTGTTTCTAAATTCTTTTGATATTTGTCAATGTATAAAATAAAGATCCCTAATATAATACACAGAGTCCTACATAACATCATATATGTTCATTGCTCCCCACCCCCAGGCTTATTTGCTAAGCTACAGCCTCATAGATCCCACATTCTCCACCTGCTGTATTTGTTTCTGCCTCGAAATTCTGAATGCAGGTCTCTTAGATTAAAAATATCCTTTCAGCTACCTTTTCCATTTAAATGACTCTTCATTCTTCTGGTGGCATTCTAAATAATTGGTTTAATGTCGTGCACTTAGGAAAGTGTTACATAAGGCCCAGGGTTAGTTAGGTCTCCCTAATATACAGACACATAGCACTTTGTTCTGTTAGAGCCATTTCACGATGACTGTGTGTGTGGAATAAGGCAAGGTAAAGAAACAATAAATTATTTCTGGGGTTTCAGACTATAGAAAATGCAGGATAAGCATCTTAACACATGACGGGGAGTTTCTGAGTTTACATTCTCTATCCCTACTCGTCTATAAGCCCTAAACACACAAGGACAATGTTTTCCTGGCTCACTAGTGTCGTTCTCGCTTCCACATCCATCCCTTGTAAGTAGCAGGCTTTAAGTTACTACATAAGTGACTGAAGGGACAATAGACATGGATATGTGATCAGTAACTCCAAGTTTCTGATCTGCTAAACAAAACTAAAAGGTTGACAATCTAGAGAAACCTATCCTTTATTGATATATACACAGTGTCTTGCATATTGAATACCTCATTCTTATCCCCAAACTGCAATAATCTAATTTTATAGTCAGAAGAGCTATTAAAATAATTTACTATTTTCATTTTGAACCAAACATGAACCAGTGATCTAAGAACATGTTAGTCATTAGCAACATATGTAAATACATTGCTAACACTCTGAAAACAAAACAAAACAAAACAAAACAAAACAAAACTGATGTTAAAGCACATTTAAATTCAAAAATCAAAATTCCTCTTTAAGTATGTGCTTTTTTAAAGGGGTATTTGCAATAATTCAACATTGACATTTATGTAGACAGCTAAACTCACATTGTCAGGAAAATTATTTCATTGATTCATTAAAATACTGTAACATTAAATTTAAAAAAGATAAATATAAGTGTAGGGTCTCTTGATTAACTTCTATGATTAATATAATAAATGTTTATAGCCTTTTATATAGTTAAATTTTATGTTCAGAGACAATTGACCTATGACATGATCAACGTAATTTATACCGTGCAATTCAAATACATGATTGAACACCATAACTTAAGCGCCTTAAAGTTTATTCACCCATTATTTTATAGCCTAGTCTTTGACTAGGGAGTACTTCATCTCTACGGCTAAAATATAGCAGTGATCATGAATCAGATGGTTATCAGACAAACTTCTGCTCGGTTGTTCCCAGAGGCGAATTCATTTCTCTCTCATTGTGCTCTAGTTCTCACACAGAGGAATTAACCGATCTGCTGCACACTTTAGTTATAGGACCTGCAAAGCCCCAGAGACAGACGTGTCTTTAGTTCCATTCATGACCAAAGCTTCCATATTACTTTAATATCAGAAAAGACAAAGGGCCAAGCATTCTTTCTTGAATGAGTATTACAATTGCCATAATAGATGCATGTACTTTTAGTATACTGGGAAAATAATATTTTTAAAATTAAATTAAATTTTCCTATATCAACCTTTTTTGTTTTGATTGTTTTAAAATTTTGATGTAAGATGATGATGCTTTGAGTATAGACAGAGATTATAAAATAACTTCTGAAACTAAAGTATTTTAAATATACAGAGGAAAATTGTCATATATCAGTGCATTTTACCCATATACAATGTAAACTTTAAGGTTGCATTTACATAAACACCTGTTCTGATTGTCCTACCGAGTTTACCTGGTCTTAAAGAATCATATCTCCGAACTGAAAATAGTTCTATAGTCTTGACATTCAATTTTGTTTCTCTTTTACACATGTCCTCTAAAAAAAAAGAGAATCATTGAGTTGTTATCCAACATCCATCCTAGTTAGACTCTGTAAGAAAAGTACATAAATTGATTTAACTTTTGCTATCGAATTCTCGTTAGCAAATATTTTCAATGAAATTCTAATTAACTCATTTATATAAAATTCATCTTTCATCTGTAATATAAAATCAATGTATATACTAGTTCTACATTTATAGAAAGAAAGTGAGTTGGAAACTTCTACGTATCACCCAAGAAATTTAAAGAAAATTCTTCCTATTAAAAACAAAAAGATGTACTTTGTCCCTTGTATTATACTTTAAATACCCATCTCAATCAATTCATGACATAGATTTTCAGATATACAACTGATCTCACTTAAAATGCATATGGAGACAAGTTACATATGTATGCACTTTACATATATACTTATATATATGTTCATGTACTCTTACACACGTATATACTGAGATACATATTATGGTCTTGTTTTTACATCCGAATTAATTTTTATGTATGACTCTGTTCCAGTTCCAATTATGAGTGCTTATAATTAACTGATTAATGCTGATCTTTCTTATTGTATAGTTATAGCCCATGTTAAAATCATAAATCCCATTCTTTTTTTTTTCACTGCAGAACTTGGAGATTCCTGAAAAGTTATTAATTAAGTATCAGTCAGAAATTAAAACAGAGGGGCGCCTGGGTGGCACAGCGGTTAAGCGTCTGCCTTCAGCTCAGGGCGTGATCCCGGCATTCTGGGATCGAGTCCCACATCAGGATCCTCCATTATGAGCCTGCTTCTTCCTCTCCCACTCCCCCTGCTTGTGTTCCCTCTCTCGCTGGCTGTCTCTATCTCTGTCAAATAAATAAATAAAAAGAAAATCTTTCAAAAAAAAAGAAATTAAAACAGAGATCATGTAAAAGAATGAGATTATGTTACAGTGACAGAATGATACTGATAGAAAATGATGAGGAGAAATCTTAGTAAATATTGATATAATTTTTAAAAAGAATGGAACTTATGTCTTGAGTTTTAGAAACAAAAAAGACTCCATATCTATGATTGAAAGAGGGATGTGTTTTTAACAAAAGGCAAGTTAGATAATATTTCATCATTAAGAACCCATCCCAAAAATCCAGAGTAATCTCCAGGTCTCAAGATTGTCAATTTAGTACACCTGCAAAATCTTTTTTGCCGTATAAATAGTCCCAGGTCCCAGGGATTAGGATGTGGATATCTTTTGGGAGGCCAGAATTTGGTCAACCACAGACAAGTGAAGTGAATCTTTTCCCTGTCCCTTGTATACACCTCAAAGTGAACAATATTGACAAGTATCAATCCTGTTAAAAAGGCAAAGAGGAAATTTTTTTTCCATTTTATGTAAATTGGTCATTTAGATGGAAATATGTACATTTATTAAAGATGGAATTTATGTTGAGGAATTAAGTGACTTTCTTGACACAATGTCCCCAGATTGAATATCATTGCATCCATTTTTTTATCCCTTTGTACTGCAAAATATACATATATATATATTACTAATTTTAAAACTAATTTAAGTGTGCATTAAATGAGTAGACTGTCAAGTACTGATTTGGAGAACTTAGAATATCATTGGTTAATTCTAAATGTTAGCCAATTTCCATTTCATACATAATCAACTTTAAAAAAACACACTAAATGATTCTAAATGTGCTGCACAATTTCCATTATTGGAAATTAATATATATATATGAATATATATAAATATTTATATGGAAATATAGAGCTTATAATAAACAATGTTTTTATTTATCTTGAATTAGGTTAAGAATTATACCTCATTTTAGGGGCAGCTCAGTTGTTAAGCGTCTGCCTTTGGCTCAGGGTGTGATCCTGGCGTTCTGGGATCGAGCCCCACATCAGGCTCCTCCGCTGGGAGCCTGCTTCTTCCTCTCCCACTCCCCTGCTCTTTTCCCTCTCTCGCTGGCTGTCTCTCTCTCTGTCAAATACATAAATAAAATCTTAAAAAAAAAAAGAAGTATACCTCATTTTAAATATTATTCTAATATGAATTGCATGAGAATTCTCCTGGAGGAAAAAAATAGGTTATATTTATTTAGTTCTTGGCAAACTGTTTCCAAAATCCGAGCTAAGGAAAACAACAACAAACAAACAAGAAAACAACAACAACAACAACAAAAAGAGGTAACAGTGCTTTTCATTTGGACTATTCACTGGAATTGAACACTATGTCAGTCTTATTTCCAAAGATTAAAAAGACTAATGGAGTCTGCTTTTTTTTTTTATTGTGTTCTTTCCTCTTTCTTAAAATACCTATAATATTTTTTTCTATTTAGATCTACGAAATTATATTTAAAAGTTCTTTCCTCTTTCTTAAAATACCTATAATATTTTTTTCTATTTAGATCTATGAAATTATATTTAAAAGGAAAATTTAATCATTTTATAACAAACACATGTTAGAATATCCAGATCCAAAACCTTACTCAGAATGTATAACATTGAGCCCTTCTTTCATAATATATTATTGCCATGACTTCGATCCAAAAGTATTCAATGAGAGACCAGAAGCAATGCATTTTTGACAAGCAGTACTTAGTCTATTGCATTACTTCCATGAATAAAAAAGGGAAGAATTTTTAATCTAACTTCCCTCTCATTTGAGTTGGGGAAGTGATTCCAAATCATATCAGTTTCCATTTTTTTGAAATAAGTTTAAAAATCAGGTGATCATAAATTAGGGTGTGTATACATGAAAAATGAACCTTGGCAGGCATCCTATGTGGCGCTCACTCTGTTCTGCTAATGTAGATATTATTATGCAAAACCAAAAAAGAGAATAATTATTCTTTAGAAATCTGAAGGAATGTCAGAATACAAACTTTTTAATGTATGTCTTATTCAGAATTAACATACTACTTTCTGACTTCAACAACTATTTTAAAGATATTTATAACTTTCTAATTATAAAAAGAATATAATCTGATTTTTTATTTGGCAATATTTATCATGCATTTTTTTGTGTATCAGGTCCTGTCACAGGCCCTACAGATTCACTATAGTGAACAAAATTTGTGCCCTTATGGAGGACATGTTATACTGAGTAAAATAGAGAATAAACAAGAGAAATAAAACATATAACATGCTAGATAGTGGTAATTTTAAATAGCTTTAATCAGTTTGATGATTTCTACATAATTTTTTTGGTATTCTTGTCAAGAGCCACATTCACTAATTTGAACATGCACAGAAAAAAATTATAATTCTCAGTCTTATGTGTTTTTATTCAGTCTTACAGACAAAAAACATTGCGGTTATAAAATTTGAAATTTTCTTCTCAAATCTAATAGTGTTTTCTTAGGACAACTTAAAATAATGTACAGGATATACATAGTATAATTCAATTATATTGCGAGATGTAATATCCAATATTAGAAAATGAGGTATATGCAATATAGAAATAAGGTTACCATAACAACTATGTGTTTTATGAAGTCAAAGAATCGTTTCTGTTATAATACTCCATGAAATCTAGACCTTATTAGAAGCTACTCAAGAAATCATAACTTGTGCAGCTTTTAATTTTTTCTAATTCATTTTATATTCTAATGATGATATATATTAAAATAGTGCCATCTCTTCTTAGTTTATAGCATGTGTTACAACATTTCCTTTAAGGAAGAACTCAGAGTTATCAAAAACTAAACAAACTAGAAACAATGTGTCGAAGAAAAATAACATACTCTTCAGAGAAGAAATGCTTTTGTAATAAAATCTTTCTATATCATTCTCAAACATTTTTTTCTAGCATAGCCATAGACAAGAGTTAAAAAAAAAATTGGTCCAAATAAGGTGCCTAATATTGACTCAAGTGATAATATAATTCACATTTAAAATTTAATGGACATGAATAGACATTTTTCCAAAGAAAACATACAGATAGCCACAGACATATGAAAATATGTGCAACATCACTGATCATCAGAGAAACACAAACCAAAACTACAATGAGATATCACCACACACCTGTCAGAATGACTAAAATCAGAGACACAAGAAACAACAGGTGCTGGCAAGGATGTGTAGAAAGGGGAACTGTCTTGTGCTGTTGGTGGGAATGCAAACTGGTGAAGCCACTGTGGAAGACAGTATGGAAGTTCCTCAGAAAGTTAAAATGGAATTGGGGTGCCTGGGTGGCTCACTTAGTTAAGCATCTGACTCTTGACCTTAGCTCAGGTCTTGATCTTAGGATTGTGAGTTAAAGCCCTGTGTTGGCCTCCATGCCGGGGGGGGGGGGGGGGGGGTTGGGACTACGTAAAAAAAAGAAAGAGAGAAAAAAAAAAAAGAAAAAATAGAACTACCTTACAATCCAGCAATTGCCCTACTAGGTGTTTACCCAAAGGATACAAAAATACAAATTTGAAGGTGTATGTCACCCTGATATTTATAGCCGCATAATCAACAATAGTCCAACTATGAACGAGACCAAATGTCCATCAGCTGGATAAAAATGATAAAGATGTGGTGCACACACACACACACACACACACACATATATATATGATGGAATATTAGTGAGCCATAAAAAAGAACCAGGGGTGCCTGAGGTGGCTCAGTTCATGACCTCAAGGTCATGAGATTGAGCCCTACATCAGGCTCTGTGCTGAGCATGGAGCCTGCTTGGATTCTCTCTTCCAAATAAATAAAATAAAATAATTTTTTTTAAATTTGAAAAAAGAACGAAATCTTGTCATTTGCAAAACATCGATGGAGCTAGAGAGTACTATGCTAAACAAAATAAGTCAGTCAGAGAAAGATAAATACCATACGATTTCACTTATATGTGGAATTTAAGAAACAAAACAAATGAGCAAAGGGGAAAAGAGAAAAGGGTAAACTAAGAAACAGACTCTTAAGTACAGAGAACAAACAAATGGTTACCAGAAGGAAGGTGGGTGGCGTGATGGGTTAAACGGGTAAGTGGATTAAGGAGGGCAATTGCTGTGATGAGCACCACCCAGTATGGAAGTGTGGAATCACTATATTGTACACCTGAAACTAATACTACACTGTGTGCTAACTAACTGGAATTTAAATAAACCTAAATAAATAATAAATAAATAAATAAATAAATAAATAAATAAATAAATAATTTTATAATGTAAATAAGCAATATGACTCTAAAGTCAGTAACATAATTTTATTTTTATAGAAGTTTTATAGGGGCGCCTGGGTGGCTCAGTTGTTAAGCGTCTGCCTTTGGCTCAGGGTGTGATCCCGGCATTCTAGGATCGAGCCCCACATCAGGCTCCTCCGCTGGGAGCCTGCTTCTTCCTCTCCCACTCCCCCTGCTTGTGTTCCCTCTCTCCCTGGCTGTCTCTCTCTGTCAAATAAATAAATGAAATCTTTAAAAAAAAGTTTTATAATCTCATTTATAGGGTTATAGAAGTAGAAGTAGCTAGAACTCATTAACAATTTGTGACAACAGGGACGCCTGGGTGGGTGGTGCAGTCAGTTAAGCATCTGCCTGCAGCTCTGGTCATGATCCCTGGGTCCTGGGATTGATTCTGGCATCAGGCTCCTTGCTCTGTGGGGAGCCTGCTTCTTCCTCTGCTTGTGCTCTGTCTCTCTCTGACAAATAAATAAGTAAAATCTTAAAAAAAAAACAATTTGTGTAAACAAACTATTAAGGTTCTTATTTTGTGTGTGTCATGCTTTTCTCTTTATTTTTTTATTTTATTTTTACTTTTTTACTTTTTATTTTGTTATATTAGTCACCATACAGTACATCGCCAGTTTTTGATGCAATGTTCCATGATTCATTATTTGCGTATAACACCCAGTGCACCATGCAATATGTGCCCTCCTTAATACCCATCACTGGCCTATCCCAATCCCCCACCCGCCTCCCCTCTGAAGCCCTCAGTTTATTTCCCAGAGTCCACAGTCTCTCGTGGTTCATTCCCCCTTCTGTTTACTCCCCCTTCATTCTTCCCTTTCTTCCCCTACCGATCTTCCTATTTCTTATGTTCCATAAATGAGTGAAACTATATGATAATTGTCTTTCTCTGCTTGACTTATTTCACTTAACATAATCTCCTCCAGTCCCGTCCATGTTGCTGCAAATGTTGAGTAATCGTTCTTTCTGATGGCTGAGTAGTATTCCATTGTATATATGGACCACATCTTCTTAATCCAGTCGTCTGTTGAAGGGCATCTCAGCTCCTTCCACAATTTAAGTATTGTGGTCAACCCTGCTATGAACATTGGGGTGCATATGGCTCTTCTCTTCACTATATCTGTATCTTTGGGGTAAATACCCAGTAGCGCAATTGCTGGGTGATAAAGTAGTTCTATTTTTAACTTTTTGAGGGACCTCCACACTGTTTTCCCAAGTGGCTGTACCAACTTGCATTCCCACCAACAGTGTAAGAGGGATCCCCTTTCTCCACAACCTCTTCAACATTTGTTGTTTCTTGCCTTGTCCATTTTTGCCATTGTAACTGGTGTAAGATGGTATCTCAAGGTGGTTTTGATTTGAATTTCCCTGATGGCTTATGATGTTGAACATTTTTTCATGTGTCTGTTAGCCATTTGTATGTCTTCATTGGAAAAGTGTCTGTTCATATCTTTTTTCTGCCCATTTTTTGATTTGATTATTTGTTTCTTGGGTATTGAGTTTGGGAAGTTCTTACAGTTCTTGAATACCAGCCTTTTATCTGTAGTGTCATTTGCAAATATCTTCTCCCATTCTGTGGGTTGCCTCTTTGTTTTGTTGACTGTTTCCTTTGCTGTGCAGAAGGTTTCTTGATCCCAGGGTACTGGGATGGAGCCTCACATCAGGCTCCTTGCTCAGCGGGGTGACTGCTTTTCCCTCTGCCTGCTGCTCCCCTGGTCATGCTCTCCCTCTCTGCCTCTCTCTCACTCTCTGTCAAAGAAATAAATAAAATCTTTAAAAAAATAAAATAAAATACTATTGTAAAAAATATAAAACACTAAAGGACATTTTAGTTTAACTTTTATCATATGCTTTTCTACTACTGAAGTTACTCTTTCCTTACCTGAAAACTAAAAAGCAAGAATCTACTGAATTAGCAAGCTCATAAAATTCTAGGAAACATCTTTCACCCTTTATGCTATAAGAACATGTGAAATGTTCAATTTTTAATGCTTAATATTTTCTAAATCTGTATTTCTATTGAGAATTTGAATTTTTAAGACAAAAGACATTTAAATTTACATAGATCTTGTGCATAAACTGTATGTTAAGCCTTTATAGTAACATAATCAATATGACTCAAAATATGTCTTTTAGAAGAAATGATAAGACATTTTAATACAGAGAATGTCAGAGTAGAACTTTAAGAAAGACATGCATTTTCCATATAGTATTGATTTGTTTAAAATCTTCTAATGTCTGGATATAAGGTTTAAGTTTGAACTTTATAAATGATTGCTAAGTGCCCCATTTTGTGATTCAAGGCAATGCTGCTGATGGTTCCTAAGTAAGATTATCTATTCTCTTTTGCCACAAGATAGCAATTTATATTTTATTAGATCTAAGTTTTATTAAAATCGATTCTACTGCTTCTTCAATTCACTAAAAGGCAATTCCTTTGTCTCAATTAACATACAAAAGTGAGATGTGGAATATTTAAGTGACTTGTTCAAGGACACATGCAACTTAGGGAAAATTAGAATTCTCTTTGCTTAATTTTTAAGTTTGTTGCTGTCTTGAACTATTCATAATTTAGTAACCTCTTCAAACAGAAATTCTTACTTTGATACAGATAACTTCTTTGGAGAATCTTGAATGCTCTGATAAGGTTTCCATTGCTTTTAATTGTCCTTACAGTTTAAGGAAACAGTAATTATATTTAATTATAAATAATGACTACACACAACATTGAGAAATTTTTAAATTATACTAAAATCTTTAAAATCATATCTTTAAAATTTTATTTTTTCTGTTTTGATATGACTGCTAAATTGAGTTAGTTAATTCTACAATTATTTTATGCTTCAAAAGTTTTCTTTTTCATCTGATAAGTACAAATTTACAGGAATGTAGACTGAAAGAAAATTAGATTATTTCCCCAAATTTCAACAAAATGATACAATTCTATTTATTAAATATATTCAATGTCCCTTTGGCCTAAGAAAGCATCTATCACAGTGTAAGTTTCTATGTGTTTGGAGTCCCTAGTTTTATTTTAATCTCTTATATTTTTGCAATGCAGACTTAAAATCAAATTTAAAAAATGTATATATATATGTATATATATATATACATATATACATCTATATATGTAAAATAACAGCAATAATAATAATTTTGAGATTAAGAAACACACACTAGGGGCACCTGGGTGGCACAGTCAGTTAAATATCTGACACTTGGTTTCAGCTCAGGTCATAATCTCAGGGTCGTGAGATCAAGCCCCTGGTTGGGCTCCATGTTCAACACAGACTCTGCTTGAGATTCTCTCTCCCTTTCCCTCTGCCCCTCCTGCTCCTGCTCCTGCTCTCTCTCTCTCTCAGTCTCTCTAAATGTAAAGAAATAAATCTTTTAAAACATTAAAACACACACGCATTTAATTAACATGCTTTGGCCAAAAATAAAACTGAAGCAGACTTATGATTTCAGTTTTCCATGAAAAAAACAAACAAACAATTTCTATATACAGTTCAGCTAGGTTTTATTTTTCTATCCTATCCTTCAACTGCTAACCTGGGGTGGGATTAAAGTGAAACCAACTGGTTAGTTTATGCTATTTTAATCGTATGTACCTTGGAGGGTGGATGTCAGGATATAAAGTTATTTTCTTAGTGCTCACGCTCCTATAATTTTCATCATTATCATTGTTAACACAATAACTCCAAAACTCTGAAACTTATTGTAATATTTTGTTTCTTAAAGAACACTATTTGTCCTAGATGCACATAGGGCATTCTTACTCAATATTTAAGGCAATTTCCCTTTTTAAAAATCCTTTCCAGAATCATTAGTTATAATAGGACAAAATAGTTTACTTGTAACATTAAAGAAGACAAAAAAAAATTCTATAGACTGAGAATTCTTATTTGAAGAGTGGAAAATTCCAAGATTAAAACCAAATCTTTGACTATTTTTGCTATTTCCTGAGAGTTTACAATTATTTCCATATAAAATATTTTTAAATTTGAATGTAAGTTCAAAGTCTTAAAGATACTATTGTATAGCTTTAAGAAACCTAGTAATGAAAGTTTCTTTAATATTGAAAGAAAACATCATCTGTGTGATTTATATCATATTCTCATTTCTCTTGTGCTTATATTTATAATTTTAAAATATTATGATAACCTAACATACAAAATATGATTATAGAGAATTTCATAATACTACTTGTATATTTACTAGGAACTTTAAAAACATAAAGGCCAAAAAGAGGCTCTTCAGGCCAGGTTATTTTATGTATAATGCATTAAAGTGGCACTTGGGGAGACTGACTATTTTGAAATGATAGATGTTATAGTTTTCAAGACTGGTTCATAAATGCAACCAAGAATTTATTTACTCAAGAAGCCCACAAACATTTGTTTCGACCTCTCTGGACACTGATGCCATCTTCTGCACTTGGGCTGCTATGCTGGGAGATGGTCATAGTCCCCTAAATTAAGGAGTGGCCATGTGAAGTGTTGGGGGAATGAATCTTCACTATTTTTCACATCCCTCTCTATTCCTGACACACTGGACACAGAAGGTCGCCTGTAGAGGAGCTCAATTAATCTTTGAATGGATTATTGACTTAAAATGGAATCTCGATTGACTTTAATTTGTGCAGAATGCCAGGCAAAGTGGGGAAGGCAAAGATAATTATGTTGCAGCTTTATGCAGTGGGCTCAGTCTAATGGAGGAAGGGATTAGACTCTTTCCCGCTTAAAATGGAAGGTAAAGTGGCATTTCAGCCACTTATCGCTGTGTAATAAGCCATGCCAGACTTACTTAAAAGTTAATGTATTATTTCTCATGGTTCTGCAATTGGGCTGAACTCATCCCCAGTGGTTCTTCCACTCTACCTTGTATCTGCTGAAATTGGCATGTGTAAGAGGGCTTCTTCTCTTCAGAACTTCAGCTGGAATGGCTGGAATAGAGGGGTGCTGGAAATCACCTTTCCAAGTGGTTTCTTAACCAGTGTAGTTGGACCTCTTTAGAAGGTAACTCAGGGCCTCAAGAGACAGTGTTCCAAGAAGACAAGCCGCAGGGTTCAAGTTCTTATCAAGTTCCTGCTTTCATGTCCAATTTGGCCAAAGCAAGTCACATGGCCAAACCCAGAGTTAATATGTGAGTGACTACAAAAAAGCATGAATATTGGATGCTGTGTTTCATTGGAGACCATCCATGTATCAGTCTACCACAGCTAGGATAAGCACTGCATACAGGCATAAATAAACTGCCATAGCTCACCCAGCAGGAAGCTGTTCATTCTGCTAGAAAGATGTCATGAAAGATTTCACTCATTCACTCATGTAATACATATTTTTGAGTAGGTGCTAGGGATTCAGTATGGACAAAATAGATGGGCTGCTTCTTTTGTGGTGTATTAAATAATAAATATACAAATAAGACAATTTCAGATAATGATAAATGCTATAAAGAAAATAAAATAGCATAATAAAATAGTGACTAGGGGTTGGGGGATGACTATTTGAGCTAAGGAGGTCAGTAGAGCCCTTCCTCAGAGAGGGTAGCTTAGTCAAGAACTAAATATGAGAAGTTACTGGCCGTGTGGAGCTCTAGGAAAGAATGTTCTGGGAAGAGGGAACAAGGGCAAAGGAAGGAGGCAGGTATATGCCTTGACTAAGATTCAGCTTGACATGTTTTAGGGATAGAAAGAAGGCCAGAGTGGCTGAAGTATAAGAAAAGATGGGACAGAAGGAAGGTAAGATCAGGAAAAGCAGGCAGGGGAATTATAGACCTTTGAAGTATTGAGTGTTAGAAGCTGTGACCTGTCATTCCTTGCCCATAAGTTTACCCCTTGTATCCTCTACTCTGCGTTTCCTAAACCATTATTAAAATGAATTGGCTGACATAATTAGGGATGCTGTCAAGCCCAAAGTCTGCAGTGAAGGCTGGCAGACTTGACACCCAGGAGAGCTAACGGCACAGGTGAAATTGAAGGCAATCTCATGAAGGAGAATCTCTTCTAGCTTGAAAAGTTTGGTCTTTTTATTCTATTCAGGCTTTTAATTTATTGGATAAGACCCATTCATATTATGGGAGGCTATCTGCTTTACATAAAACACACTAATTTAGATAATTTCATCTAAAAACACCCTCAAACTTGACACATAAAATTAACCATGGCAAGTAGAATCATAGATGGTTGGTAAAAGAGGTGGATGAACTTTCGTTAAAGACAATATCAATGTGTTTACCTGCAAATTACTTCTTAAATATATAAAGAGAAACAGTGAACCTTCACTTTGAAGAAAGCTTAAAGAAACCACCCTATCCAAGTGACCAGAGTTAGCATAACCAATATAATAATGCATTATTCTTACAACATGATATGCTGAAAAAATAAATCCTTTAGATTATTACTCCTGACAATAATATATAGCCTAGACTGAATCACAGAAAAATAATCAGACAAACTCACAGAAAAATAATCAGACACTGTCATGGAAAATAAAGAAAGGCTGAAAAAAATTTCCCAGATGAAGAGAGATTAAAGAGTGTTATAAGTAAGTGTAATGAAAGTTCCCAGATTTGAGAATGGATGAGAAAATATAAATGCTATAGAGGATATTTTGGTGAAAGAGAAAAGGTCATAATATCTGTAATTTATTCACAAAGTAGTTAGAAAAATGGTAATATTAATACTTGGAGATTAAAGATAAATAAAGCAAGAAAAAATATCTATATTTGGTAAACTTAAGTAAGGAGTGTATATGTGGTCAACTGTAGGGTTTGACCAAGATGGCTTCAATGTGCCACTCAAACGACCAAACTTTAGATGGGCTATTTCTTGACTTTAGCCCCATGTCCTACTTGTAATTGTAAATTTTTATTTGCCTTTTTGAGGTGTAAATCTTTTTTTAAAAACCTCTTGTCAATTTTATAACTCAGGAAGTGTTTCTCAAAGACTTGCAAACTAACCCTTTCAACAGTAATCATCAAAGGAGAGAGCCACTCTCTTCTAGTCTCTGTAAGAGAGTAAGAGCCCAATTTAGGGAGATCCTGCTCCGCATTGTAAAACGACTTCCTTTCAAGAGATAGGAGCAAATGTACTTTTCCGTTGAGTAGGCCACTTAAGAAACACAAATAGCCTATGATACTCACCCCACCACCCCAGATCCTCAACACTCCATAACCTTTTGAGAAAATTTGACTTCTTAATCAGTCCTGGTCTCACTCCCCTATGGCCATAGCCTTGAATAAAGCCCTCCTTAACTGTTTCAGCTTTGTCAGGTGCAATTTTTGCTTTAACAGGTAGAAATCATTTGAAATTAGTTGAAAATAAGGGAATAGGTATTTTATTAATAGTGCTAAGCAGAGTGTATTAATGCTACCCTGACTTTTCCAGAAAAGCATATCACTTACTATGGGTGAAATCTCTTGCATTAAGTGTTCTGGGATTATAATAGGAAAATTTGTTCCCTCATTCCTCATTTTTGGTAGCTTACATAGCTCCAGCATCCTAACAGATTTAGCAGCAGCAACAACAACAACAACAGCAAAACAACAGAAAACAAAAAACAAAACAAAAAACCCCAACAATTTGACAATTGCTGTATGTTCACACCAAAGCTACTCTAAAAAACCCAAACACTTGTTTCCTGAGGAAGTAGCTGACTGAGTTATTATATATTACAAGTTGCTTTTATTCTTACTTTCTTTCAGTTTGTTTTGAAGGCCTGTTTTTCCATTCAATCTATCCTTGTGGACTTGGGAATGCTTCTGAGTTTGATGAGCTGTTGGCTTTAAATATCAGGTGACTTTTTTTGAATTGAATTTGTATCTGGAATGAGAAATTACAAACTTGATGTTTGTTTCCCTAGTGATAGACAATCAAGATGACTGCTTTAATTTTGGTCTGTAGTTCTGTCTGTCTACCTGAACCATGAAATGAAATGGGAATCCGCTCTACTTTTTCTCTAAGAAAGTATAGGAAAAAAATTAAGAGGAAGAATGTTTTATATTTTAGCAATGAATATTAAAATCTGAACATCCACATCATACATACTCTGTTTTATCTCAGCAACAAGTGCTTGGAGTAAAAACGTCAAAGAATTTTTAAATTCTGCTCCTAGGTCAGGGATTCTGTAGTCATAGTGCCCCATCGGGGGACCACGGAGCAATGTACCTGTCAATCATCTCCAGCTCTGAATATCATAGCCACTTCCACAAAAGCTGAAGTGTTACTAAGTACCCCAGAGCAGTTCAGCTATTCAGTTGGTTTTTTCATTATTTTCTTTCCATATTTCCATTTCTTATTTCTTTTTTCCTTATCCTCATTCTGGATTTCAACTTTACCTGCAGCCCCGACCTTGGCTTCCCTATATTTAATGATATAATTAATATAAAAAAAAGACTCTAAATTTATCTGACACAAAACTTTGGGTGTGATCAAATCCATAACCACCATCTGAAACGTTGACACTTTTTTTTAATAGATTTTATTTATTTATTTGACAGAGAGAGAGAGCCAGAGAGAGAGGGAATGCAAGCAGGGGGAGTGGGAGAGGAAGAAGCAGGCTCCCAGTGGAGAAGCCTGATGACCTGAGCCAAAGGCAGATGCTTAACGACTGCGCCACCCAGGTGCCCCAAAAGTTGACACTTCTGATAAAATGTTCAAAGAGTTTTCTTAAAAATTTTAATGCTATTGTAACTTTTTTATGCAAACTAAAAATAAATATTTTATTTCCTGTGAAATGTTCTTTATAAGATTAAATTGCAATATTGGCCTGTTAGAGGTCATTTCTATTAAAGGAAACTTATAATGACATTTAACATGTATTTGTAGATAAAATATTTGAAAAAAATTATATTATGATGCAAATATCTTATTTTATAATGGATTCTATTTCAACTATGCCCTCAGGGTTTTAAAAGAATATAGACCCATATGAATGTGCATGAATTCATTTATAGAATGCATTTATTTCCAATTTCCCCTACTTTCTTCTTTCTAAAGAAGATTCAGAATCTTGACTTCTTCAAAACTCAATTGTCTGAGAGTTGTTCTTTTCAACTCCTATATTAAGAAAACAAAAGTTGTTTGTGACGGGACAGAAATTTCAAATATGGAGAGGAGAAGAAATGTTTAATTTTAGGAGGTTCATTCAATCTGGGTTCAGAGAAGATTACAGAAATCATAAAAGCTACATAAATTGGGTTTTCAGTTGAAAAGTGGGGTGCTGGAGCAACTAAGGTTTTTAGGAACCGATGGAAAGTGAGGGGAAATGGGGAACGGTTAATGATTAGAATTTGTGTGCCTTCCACGGCTTTGGAGGAATAAAGGAGAGAACTGGATTTCTTATGAAATTAGTGCAAGGGAGATAATCTTTCCAACAGTTGTGAATATTTGATTCATATAGAATCAATATCGATATTTTATGGGAGAATGGATTTGTTACATTAATTTATCACCTCTTAATACATAAAAGATTCAATGCGGCAAACTAATAAATGATTGCTTTCAAAGCATAAACAAGCTCATACTTTTACAGAAGAACCACTGTTGTGAGCACTGCTATTCTATGATGGATTTGGAGCAAATAAAGAAAGATAACCCATCCAATCTGATTGGAGGACATATTGATAGTGAAAGAGAGAAGAAAGAGGAGCCAATCCCAATCCTCAGACAGATTTTAAAAGCAGACAGCATATTTCAGGGGGAAAAGGCAAATTAACACAGAAATAGGGAGTTTGCAAATTTCACATTTGTTTTTCCTTTCCAAGTTGTCTTTTCATTGGTTTGTTTGGGTTCTACTCTGTATGTGTGTGTGTATAATATATATATTATATATATATGTATATATATGTGTGTATAATATATATAATTTATTTATATCTATGAATTTATAATACATATATTTGTATATGTAAATATTATATACTTACATGTATTCATAGATATTTAGAACATAATAACATGTATTAATATATTATGAATGTATTTATATTTATACATATATAATTCTAGAATTTACATCATAAATCATTAGTAAGTTGCCAAAAATGCATATATATATCCTAGTCGTGTGAAGTCAAGAATTAGCTTCAAAATTTCTACAAAAAAAATGCCTGCTAGGATATTGATTGGGATTGTGTCATAGGCATATATAACATGCTGTTATATATGATATTTTGACAGTATTGAGCATTCTTATGCATGAACAACCCTTCATTTATTTAGGTATTTAATTTTTCTGTAAAATATTCTGTTGTTTTCAGTGTGCTATTGAGTGTGCCCATATTCTGTTGTCTTCAGTGTGCATATCTTACATCAAATTTATCATTATGTATTTTATAATGTTGTTGGGATTATAAATGTATATTTCAATTTCTGGTTGTTTATTGCTAGTATGTGGATACATAATTTATTTCTTGCATTCTTTTAGTTGTGACATATATAGGTCTCTATATTTAGAGTGATTTTCTTTAGAAAACATATAGTTAGATCTTTCAATATTTTCTACCCACTGATATATTTCTTTATTTTTTTAGATAATAATATTTATCCTGATGCCATTGACACACTCTTTCTTAAGTTTGAAGCTGTCTTGGTAATGTGATTATTGGTAATTTGCCAAAAACATAGTTAGTGTTATATTCTGCTGGGTCAGCCGTGTAGATTCATACATAAGCAAATTATTCAGGAAATTTTTGTGAATGTGATTTTCTTAGAGACGATTTGCAGAAAATATTTTAATTTTATGAAATTTGCATTTAACATAAAGGTAACTTCTTAATAAAACCTCAAATCTAGGTTAAATATGATGCTGATTAGAAATGTATTTGGTATAATTTTAATAAAGTTATCAAGCTGTGATAAAAATTATTAAAAATGTTCCATCAGTATGCTCTTTTGAGGTAATTTATATTGGCTATTTATAAAGTAGACTTTGTCTTATTTAAAATGGAAAGCATTATAGTACCCCCTAGAAATTTTCCTTTAATAAGTCTGGAAGAGAGTCTAATTTTAAAATTAGGTTTCTTTCTGTGTCAAAAAATGAATAATGAATCCTTAACTTTCAGCCAGTTTACTGGCCTATTATTTTAAGCTTATGTGTTGGAACTTCTGTTCAATGTTAACTTCATTCTTTGCAATGAGCTCTTTAATCCACAGTAGTGAGATTAAAAAGTACATCATTAGTAGTCTTAAGTGAAAGTGAGGTGTGGGAGGAGTTAAGATGGTGCAGTAGCAGGGGGACCCTGAGCTTGCCTCATCCCCTGAACACGGCTAGATCAACATCAAATCATTTTGAACGACTAGGAAGTCGATCGATCAGAGGATTAAGAAAACAATCTGCACAATTGGAGGGAGAGAATGAGACAGATCTGAGGTCCTTAGTTGTGACCTGGAGGAGAAAAAAGCCATGGTACCACTAAGGGGAGGGAGCCCTTTTTGCAGAGTGCAGAGTAAAGTCAGGGAGAGAGGGAGAAAGCAGGAGAGAGACTAGCACATGGGGTTCATATAACATGCTGGGGTGAGGGGATCCCTTGGGTCACACTGGGAGAGATCACTCCCCTTCCTGGAGTACATTTGGAAGAGGATATCTTGCCTCTCCAAGGACAAAAGGGCCACCAGGAGCCATTAGCAGCTCATCAACAGCAGAGGACAGGGATTACCTGGTCAGCTTTTCGCTGTTCACCACAATAGACTCCAGCCCCCCCAGCACACTGTGCAACTCCTTTTCTGGGACAAAAAGGTGCCAGGCGCACAGCGAGGCTCTCCTCCAGGGGAGGGGAGTGGGTCTGCACCTTGCCAGGCATTTTAAGATTGGGAGTTTTGAACCACCAGCCAGAGATAAAAACACAGATCTGTTGCTCCAGGCATCCCAACAGCTCAGGCACAGATAGGTTGAGAGCAGGGATCTCATGAAAGCCTGGGACAAGAACAGGGGATTGGCCGCTTCTCTGTGAGGGGCTCCTGAATAGCCACAGGTGCGAGTACTCCTCCCTAGGGATACGAGCGCTGGGTGATGCCTTCTACCACCCCCAACCCCACCTGCCCACCAGCACCATTGGAGTTCCCAGAGAAATACCCCATCTCCAGAGGAGGCTGGAGTCCATGACTCCAAACCCTGCCCCCTGTGCCTGGCAGGGGCATCTTTAGGGCAGGCTGACAGTGAGCCAGCACGTGGGCCTTTCCCTCAGAAGAGCCACACAGGCCCCCCACATGTACCTAGTCTCCTGAATACAGAGTGCTCCGAAGCATCAGCTTCAGTGTTTGTGGAAATAGCACCAGGCTTCCTTCCTTTTTTTTCTTTTTAATTTTTTTTCTTCTTTTTTTCTTTTTTCTTTGGTATCATGCTTACAGTTTTTTGTTTGCCGGTTGGTTTGTTTATTTCCTTGTCTCATTTTTTTGGGTCAGGATTCCTTTTTGAGTTTTTTTTTAAACTTCTTCCGTCCTTCTTTCTTACTGTGGGGAATCAGGCTTATAGTTCCTTGTCTTTTTGTTTGCTTTTTTGTTTCTTTTCCTTTTGTCTTTTCTTGGCCCAGGCTTTTCTTTTTGTTGTTGTTGTTGTTGTGTTGCTGTTGTTTTTCTTTCAGGCTTGTCTTACCAAACAAATCAAAGAACACCTAGTTAAATGTCCAAACGCTCCCCACTGCTAGCAAGGAGGAACTCCTTAGAGGACTGACCCGACGAGACAGAGCAGCGGAAACGCAATAACAGAGTGCACACAGAATACACCAGAAATACTTCCCGAAGCACCAGGCCCTGGCCAGTGTACGACCCCTTCTTAATATACTATTACTCTCAGGAGCAGGAAACATAGCAAGCTCTCATAACACACAAAACACAGAAACCTAAACATAATGACAAGACGGAGGAATTCTCTCCAAAATAAAGATCAAGAGAAAATCAGGGATTTCCTCAAAACAGATATAAACAATACATCTGAACAAGAATTTAGAACAACAGTTATAAGAATACTAGAAGTGTATTTTTTGACTTGATTATTTGCTTTTTGGGTGTTGAGTTTGAGAAGTTCTTTGCAGATCTTGGATACCAGCCCTTTATCTGTAGTGCCATTTGCCCCATAGAGATTTAAGACTGTAGCAAAGTGAGATCACGGACATACTGTTTTTTAACACGCACACTGTTCCAGGTCCGAATTTACCCAACCTAAATGGACTTTGGCTACTGCGTATGGGGTCAAAGACCCCAAATTTAGAAGAACTTGCGGTGCATTTTAATCAGCTGGTAAGTAGTTTATTTTATGTATTTTATTTATGTATTCTTTAAAGATTTATTTATTTATTTTAGAAAGGGAGGTTGGAGAGGCAGAGAGAGAGAGAATATCTTAAGCAGACTCCCTGCTGAGCACAGATCCCTATGCAGGACTCTATCTCACAACCCTGAAATCAGGACCTGAGCCCGAATGAAGAGTCGCTCACTTAAACAACTGCACCATCCAGGCTCCCCCATTTGGTAAGTATTTCAGAAAATGAACCTGCATAGGTCCAGCATTTGTCACCAAAAACATTTCAAAAAATGTAGATATTCAGCTGGGGACACAGAAGCCTTGTTTGTTTAAGGGCCCAAATAAAGCAATTGCCTTCCGAGTGCGCATTTGACAGGCCAGCCTCTGGGCATGGCATCATAGCCGTAATACACGGAGACATCTGGTTCTAACGAAGAGAGCCACATCCATCTGCTACTAGGAAAGGAATTTTAGCTCCAACAGCATTCTTGAGTGCTGACAATTAACCAGACCATCACAACGTCTTCCACGGGCCCCCTCCCAGCCTGCAGACACCTAGACTGGTATACCCAGACTTGGGCTATAGAGATTTTCTCCTTCATCTTCTTTTTTAAACAGTAACCTTTAGAATTTTATAATTTTTTTATTTTATAATAACTAGAAAATGCGAACGGATAGTTCCAACTTCAGAATGACTTAATTTTAAAAGTACATTAATTTGATGTTTTGTGGGAACTAGAAAATATTTTCAGCATTTAAAGTATTAAAAACTCTCATAACATTTCCCAAACTTGCTTGCTGCAGTACATTTAAGCCAAAGCATTCTGGATTTTAATATTATAAGTAAATTTTGAGTTCTGGGAAGCCTAGCTTTGTTTAGGCTCATTTATTAAAAAATTAATACTTTTCTTTAAGTTCTATGAACTAAAATTACCATTATCCTTCCCTTGTATCTTTAACTGAGTCTATTTTTTTCTTTTGCTTGTAGACAACAACAAATCCACTACATTTCCCTAGAGATAAGCATCATCTGCTTTTAATTTACCTGATATACATATTTTGATGAATGTCCTCAAATTTGGATTTATCATATATGATAAAGATGATATATGATAAACACGATATTCATATGATGCCCACTCCCCACACCAACGTGCAGCAGGCATCGGCTCCTACCTTGCTCACGCCCATCCAGTGGATTTTGAGCTGAACTATTAAGAAGGTAAGGAAGGAGTGATGGAGAAAGAGAAAGAAGGAAGCCTACAGGGCTTAATTGGCTCATCAGGCAGATCTTTCCTGCGTCAACTTCTTAACAAATGCAGGCTTTAAATAGTTAACTCTAGCTTGTATGATACATTACTTTTTAAGAAAGATTTCTCTAACCCAATTTACTGTTGACTTTTAAGCAAACTTTGTATCGGGCTGATGACCGATCGACCTCAATCGTTATTGGAATTCTCTTTGCCTGTCTTTTCCAGATAGATCTAAAAATATTATTCACATGTTTGTCTTTAAACTGACACTGTGATTCACATATGTGATGGATTTGGACCTCAAAATAAAATTAGTACAAAATGATAATAATCCTAGTATAGAATATTTCTAAGCATTGACCTTTTTAATCCTTAGTTTTGTGTCTTTGCTCCAGGTGGGAAAAGACTTTGTATATAAACAGAACATCACTTTCTTGATGTGTTCCAGCTTGTGAATTTTGCTTGAAGTTATGTGCTTTAGATGCCATCAATTATTTTTATTTTTATGTTTGCAGTAAAATAAGCTTTTAGCTATATTTAGCAGTACTCTTTAACACATCTCCTGCAAAGACAATATCTTCTCGTACTCCCTGCAAGGGTCAAATGAACTGAAACCTAACTAAATTAGCAAGCAACATAGAACTCGTGTTTGTCAATATCAACCATATAATGCTTCCCTTTTATAATAGGTCTTTTAGGCTTTATATTTTTCCTGCTTTTTGTAATAATGCCTACTTTTTATTGTTTAGCAAAGAAAATTAAAAATTGCAGAATTAAATACTTGCTCTTCTTCCTCTCTTTGTTAATTTCAAATGATTAAGTTTTCTACTAAAGTGCTAGTATTTACATTTTCTCCCTCAAGCTCTGTGTTCAGGGGAACCGAGCATAAGATATAGAGGTTTAGCGGCTAATTTCCAAACTCTCTAAATCAGGAAAGAGAGCTCAGACCTCCCCAGCCCAGGATATTGGTGACTCTGTGTAGTATTAATATTTGAAATTAACTAGCTTACTCTCTCCATCTTCACAACCATAAGACTTCAATTCCGCCCTACTCCCAAATGTTTCCTGATATCTCTGTGTGTCCGTGGAGGAAAATCTCACACATATTCCATTTTCAGACTGTTATATTTTTTAGCATCTGTGTGGAATTCCACAATACATCTCATCTCTACTTAGGCTGACATTTTTAAAGATTTATTTAAAAATCCTCAAGCAGACTCCTCGCTGAACATGGAGCCTGACTCAGGGCTCCATCCCAGGACAATAAGATCATGACTTGTGCCAAAGCCAAGAGCGAGATGCTTAACTGACCAAGCCACCCAGGCTCCCCTAGGCTGACATTTTTGAGGGTGGATTTTGTCTTCTACCCCACCAGAATTCTTGGGTCTGTGCTGTCCTGCCGGTGCCTTATTATTGATTCACTCAAGTTCCGTTGCTAGACGAAATACTACTGCATGTCTCATGCATATATGGGGATAGGGACCCATTCCAAAAGTAACACTTTCTGTGCCTTCAATCATGTCACACTTTCTGTAGGTGAAATTTCACTTCAAGAAATGGTGTCTTCAACTGCTGCTTCTCCACATGATTTCAAAAAGATTCAGTTGGGATTTGGTTCATCTGAGAAGGATGACAAAGGCTAAGTCATCTGACTTAAAAAATAGAGAACTCACTTTTGCCCCCTGTAAAAGAAGTCTCAAGGACACGTCCAAGGGCAAGTAGATCCTTCTATCCTGTTGTTCTGCCATCCTCATCCTCACCAATGCATCTTGCAGTCCAGACAGTCCAAGACGACTCCCTGAATTTGAGCTATCACACCCCCACACAAGCCACCAGGAGGAAAGCCTGATGAAGGGTGTGACAGTTTGAAGAATTGTTTAGCAAATGTTCATTTGACATCCCTTCTCATTTTGGGCAGATTTTGCTGCCCACCACATTCATGTTAGGCTTGGCCATATAACTTGGTTTGGTCAATAGAATACTACTAGATTTAAAGGGAGATAGCAGGTGCCTTCTTTTCCATGGAACTGTATTTGTTTTCAATGTTATTAATGGATATTTCTGGTTAGTGAGATTAAGGATGATTGTACTTTCTTATTTATGTACTTTTTTTCTGTAATCACTACATGTTTTTTTACAGTACAAATGTATTATATGTTATTTTAAAAAAAGTTATTAAGTGACCTGGATAAAACACAAACCAGTTTTGCTTTCCCTGTTTGTGGAGATCATAAAGCAATTAATGAAACTACTGTGCTAGTATTAAAAGCCAAATGGATTGAGTCTTTAAAACAGCTTTTTCTAATCTGTTATTGTATTTAAACATTTTTTAGATAAAATATAAAGCCCAATAGGATCAGTACAAATTATAGGGATTTTAATTTTTAGTATCATCAAATTTGCTAAAGGCAAGTTGGAAAGCCATTTAAAATGCTGACCCTTTAAGTGTTAGTAAAGATATATTAATTAAGAATTTCCAGTTCTTGACCCATTAATGCTGTTCTTTATAAATACATTGGGAAATATTCATTTAATACTTGAGCGGTTTTATTGTCCTTCCTATCTCATTTCTCATTTCATGCCGAAGAGCTCTAATTTCTTCCTTGATTAAACTTTTGCAGTGATAATAATGAAAATTTATTTTAATTATGAGAAATCTTTATCCACAAGGATTTGATATCTTTCTTAACTTGGGTTTTTATTGTCCTTCACGTTCACACCATCACTTTATTTCCCTCTCTTAAGTTACATGTTATTTTCTTTTTCTAAAATGAGAATTAATATCTTTTAGCTTATTTTTAACTTATTTAGTGAAGCTTATTTATTAATTTTCCTTTTCATTAAAATCAGGTATACAGTAATTCATTGATTTAGTTCTTAATTCAGAAGTCTATATGCTGATGTACAAAATCTGAGATCCAAATTGCATGGTTGCGTGGAAAAAGGATTTTTAAGTATTTCTCACTCCATTCTTCAATAATATCATAAAAGTATTTCTGTATATCTACATAATCATGTCTTTGTTTTTATAGTACATTTTATTTTGTGTCAAATGTTATAAAAGTAGACAATCATCTACGAGTCAGTACGGATACAGAATATTCTCACGTTATTTATTAGTATCCATCAAGATACAGAATGAAGTAAGAAAAAAAAATAGGATAATTTAGTTCTATTTCCTGGCTCTTTCACTTGTTTTTTACGTCCTCCCTCCAAGCTCCGCTGCCAGACACAGTTCTTCACTCTTTAATATAGGAATTAAGTGATAGTCACTTTAATATGTATGTTGTCTTCCACTCTTCCTGCTCTTTTTCATTATGTTTTCCCCAGATCATCTGCTCAGTTTTGTTGTTCAGTGCTCTTCATTCTATACTTTCTTCTTGGGTGGTTCCCTTTCATCACTGTGGGTTCCAATACTATACACCAATGACTTTACATTTATATGTCTAGTGTGTGTCTCTTCTTTTTTAGGCATATATATTAAATTCCTTCTTTGAAGTTCCTCTCCAATGGTCGTGCCATAAAATCACCTTAATGCAAATGCAACTTTGTTTTCCTTCACCTCTCTACCCTCAATGCCAGTAAATGGCACCACCATCCAAATTTTGTGTAGCCTTCTAGGTTTCTCTTTCAGACATCTCTTTCCAATCCATAAAATCCTTTCAAGTGTGCCTCCTAAAACTTTGCAACCTATCTATTTTTCAAAATCAACACTTAATCTAAATCACTATCATCTCAAACTTACATGCATGAACATTCTCCTTCAATCCTCTATCCTTACTGCAGAAAGAGTTTTCTTATTCAAAGTCAAACCTGATTATGATTCACTCCAGCTTTAAATAACATTCTTTGCTTCCCAGACTTCATAGACTAAAAAGCAACATTCCTCCCATGGCTCCTAAGGCTTTGGTAGATTTTCCCTGGGCCATGCTGTACAGCTCTTCTTCTATTACTCTTTAGATTCCAGACCCAGTGGGCTTTTAATCTATATTTCAGCATGCCACACACCCTCTAGCTTCAACTCCCGTGGTTAAGCTTTATATAGTTATTTGTATTCACTCAAAAATTCTCAGCTCAAAAGTCACTCACTTAGGGCACATGAGATATGCAAGGGCATTGTCATCATAACTTAGTACTGAAATATTAAAGCCATGATATAATTTAATCATACTGTTAATAACAACATCATATTGATAATGACAAGAACAACAGCTAACATTTATGGAACAGTGTCTATGTTTCAGGCACTGCTTTATGTGCTTTACATGAATTATCTCACCAAACTTTATAAAAACCCATGAGGTAGTAAGTTACAAGTATCCTCATTTTTTACAAATAATAAAAGTGAGGCTTAGAGGTAATAAGTAACTTGCCCAAGGTCACACATTCAACAAGTTGTAAAGCAAAGAGGCAAAATCAAAGAACTGGACAATAGGGTGCATATGTCTCACTACCATGTAGCTTCAGAATCTGGATTTTATTGCAGCTTAAAAAGCAAGAAAGTGGGGCACCAGTGTGGCACAGTTGGTTAAGCGTGTAACCCTTGGATTCAGCTCAGGCCGTGATCTCAGGATTGTGAGATCGAGCCCCACGTTGTGCTGTGTGCTCAGCACAAAGTCTGCTGAAGACTTTCTCTCCCTCTTCCTCTGCCCTTCCCCCAGTGCTCTCTCTCTCTCTCTCTAAAATAAATTAATAAATCATTTAAAAAAACACAAGAAAATATGATCTGTATCATAACATATGTTAAACTAGTATAAAACTATTGACACTGACAGAACTAAAATGCACTGTAAACATTTTTAAATCATCTCATACGTCTACAAGTAGTCTGATTTTGATTAGTTAGTCTTTCACAGTACAGATTTATCATCATCTTTGGGTTCCAAAGTAGTAAAAATCACATCAACTTACATCTGAGAAAAGGCATTCCGTTAGAATGACAACATGCTCAGTTTTTCTTTTAATATTCCTTGTTCCATGATGGAAAAAAATTGCATTTTTTTCTTTAGGCTTACATATCAGTTTCTGTTGCTGTTTAGCCTCTAACTTAAAAATTACTTAAAATTAACTAAAATGTTTTACTTAAGGGACATTTGGTGATGTGGATTAGGTTGTTGCTAGTATTCAAAATATGTAATACTAAGTGTAGTGCTATGGTAGAGGACAGTAATGTTCCTTAATCATCAAGGCGGTATATCAATACCTCCCTTGCCTCCCATGCCTCCGGTGGCATGCAATAAAAGAAGGTCGTTGTGATTGAAATTTGGTTATCAATGAGGAGAACGTGCAAAGATGTTGGACAGACTGTAAGAACCTAGATGTGCAGAGTCAACCATGCCACATGGTTTTATTTCATATTCAGTGCCTGAAAAATATATAACACATAGATTCAGAGTTTAAGATGGGATAGAGAGAGAGGGAGAGAAAGTTAGAGATAAAGATAGAAAGGGATTGCCATAGATATGTGTATTTTAAAACCTGAAACATAGTTTGTCATATACACATATGCCTATATGTGGATGCCAGTTCTATTAAGTGTTTATACTTAATAAAATATTGTGTATATCTTCACTTATCTTTGTACCCTTTGTTGGTTTTCTCATTGCATTTTTAGTTCAGTGGGACACTTCATATGTATCACTATATGTTTTTAAGCTATTTATATATATAACAGTAATAACCAGTGATCTACTAGCCTACAGAACACCTCAGCCTCAAGTTAAAAATGGCACATTCCTCCCACAATGGAGTCCCAGTTTGTTGAGAATGTGGCTCATCAGCTCAGAGCAACCAAGAAAATATGGTTTCCTAGGCCATCATCCCTAAGTACCAAGCTATATGCACCATTTAATTCTGACAAACACTTGATAAGAAGTCATAAAGATATAATTCTTGATTTAGAATACCTGTATATGAACATGGATGGTATTCAATGTTCTAGCAATGCCATCAACATCATGGTGAACATTGATGAAATTGCTTATCAGAGAGAAAAAATGGTGACTCTATTGAATATGAAATAAAAGCTTCTTCCTTAGGCTTCCGACATTTTGTCAGTTGAAATCCAGTATGTACAAAGAACTCCTACAACCAAAGAAATTTTTCAAAAGCATAAATTGGCAAACAATTTGAAGAGACATTTTATAAAACTAAAAAGATCAACAACACTAAATATTGGCAAGATGGTAGGACAACTAGAACTCACAAACGTGCAAATATAGTACACCTGTTTAGAAAATAGGTCTGGATTTTTTGGGGGGAGAAGAATGATCCAGCAATTTCATTCTCAAAGATTCACCCAAGAGGCATAAAAACATATGTTCATAAAATAACTTGTACAAACAAGGAAATTACAGCTTCACTTTACCCAGATTCAAAAACTGAAAAGACCAGGTATCCATCAATGGATAAACAGACTCTGTTTTATTCATATAGTGGGATCCTATATAGAAGTCATTAGTTAGAGATACATGCAAAAATATGCACGTATTTTCAAAATCATAGTGGTGAATGAAGAAACTTACACAAAGGGTACATTCTATGTGAGTCTAATTAAATAAAATTCTAGAATATACAGTACCAACCAATGGTGAGAAAGTGAAAAAAGTGTTTGCATCCCCCAGTGTGGACACAGGTTAAGTGAAGTTAAGTTAATGTCCAGTGCTAATGTTCTTCAACTGCTTATGGGTTTGTGTTATACCATAGTTGTCAAAATACACAGCAAAAGTACTTTTTAAGGTTAGTATTTTTAATACTTGTTGAAAAATAAACACTGAAATCTTTTTTAAAAAGATTTTATTTATTTATTTGAGAGAGAGAGAGCGCACAGAGGAAGAGCGAGAAGGAGAAGCAGACTTCCTGCTGAGCAGAGAGCCCCCATCCCATGCCGGGCTTGATCCCAGGACCCTGAGATCATGACTTGAGTTGAAGGCAGATGCTTAATCAACTGAACTGCCCAGGCACCCCAACACTTTTAATGTGAAATATTTAGAGAGAAGAGTATGATCTTATCAATTTAAAATGTATTAAAAAGAAAGACGTACAAGTTGGATAAAAGGCTAGAAACACAGATAGGTAATCAATTAGTTGTAGTAAAATTTTAATGGTAATCCTACATGGTAAGTATTTGGGTATTTATTAAAAATTATTTTATCTTTGCTGCATGCTTGAAAATGTTTCATAACCAAATGCTGAATAAATGAATTATTAGAAAAATGACATAAATGGGGTACCTGGGAGGCTCAGTCATTTGAGCATCTGACTCTTGATTTCAGCTCAGACCTTTTTTTTTTTTTTTGAGATTTTATTTATTGGTCAGAGAGAGAGAGAGAACAAGAAGGGAGAGTGGCAGGCAGAGGGAGAAGCAGGCTCTCCACGGAGCAGGGAGCCCGATGAGGGACTCAGTCCCAGGACCCTGAGATCATGACCTGAGCCAAAGGCAAGCACTTAACCAACTGAGTCACCCAGGCGTCCCTTGGCTCAGATCTTGATCTCAGGGTAGTGAGATTGAGCCCCACATTGGCATGGAGCCTGCTTAAGATTCCCTCTCTCCCTTTCCCTTTGCCCCTCCCCTCCTAAAATAAATCAATTAAAAAAATGAAAATAAAATAAAACAAATTAGAAAAATGGCATAAAAGACACAATATCGTTTGCTAAGATTAATCAGGCATAATATTTACATTTTAATAAATATAACCAGAAGAAACATAAGGAAATTATAATTATTACAGAAATTTATCTGCAGAATCTTTTAGATAAATAAATGAATTGGGCTGGCTATTTTACTTATTTAAGAAATTGGGACAAAACTGTTTCACATTTTACAGAAAAACTAAGTCTATCTACAGTTTGAATTGTCTCTAAGAAACCTTACCTTTCAGTAACCCTTAACCCTTGGCATGCAATTATAGTTGCTTGTAATCAGCATCTGCTACTGTTCTCGGAGCTGTAGCTGACCCCTGTCACAGACTTGATAAGCACTAGGTCTAGGTATGGAAGGCCTGAGGAGTTCTTAACTAACACTGATGAAGCCTAACATATTTACAAACCGGACTCAGTTCCTTGGAACTACGGTGTGCAGAGGCTTTCCTGTTTTTTGGTCCTTAAGAGGGGTAATCCCATTTTTCTTTATGACGTTGTTCTTAGAGCAATCTTACATGTCAATCCTGAAATGGTTAAGTAATCCTTTCAATGTTTGGTTCTTTTTCATGGAGCCCCTAACCCTTGATTTCACTGCCATGCCAGATAAAAGCCCACCAAGTCTGGTCTTGAGAACAACCTTAGTGACACATTGCTATATTTAAATATGTCCCTTCCTGCTGATGATCAAGCTAATGTTATTGAATAAATAGATATGCCTCATATTCTTTTCTCTTAAGAGGAATTATTACCTAGGAAACTTTCTCTTAAAGGCTTAGACATGTGATCTTTCCATCTATTTTCTTTAAAAAACAAAAGTATAAATATCAGGGGATATAAATGAATAAAATAAAATTTCCAGGAAATATTGAGACTCAGCTGAAATGGTTGACCATAATACAACAAAAGAAAGAATATTTTTGTTTTATTCAGTTTTTCATTAGCCTATCACTAATTATTTTTAGATAAACATAAACCACTTACTTCAGTTAGTCCAGACTTGGGATTTTCGCCAGGCAATTTTGACAAGGAAAACAGAAAATGCTGTTGGATATTGCCAGATTTAAAAATATGAATCATGGAATCAAATGCGTAAAACATAAGAAAGTGAACTGAATTTAAAAAGAGAGAGAGAGGTAAACCAAGAAACAGACTCTCAGCTATAGAGAACAAACTGAGGGTTGCTAGAGGGGAAGTTGGTGGGGGATGAGTTAAATGGGTGATGCGTACTAAGCAGAGCACTTGTGATGAACACTGGGTGTTATATGTAAGTGATGAATCATTAAATTCTACATCTGAAACCAATATTACACGATATGTTAACTAGCTAGAATTTAAATAGAAATTTGGAAGAAAAAAATTAAAAATAAAAGAAAGTGAATTAAGAATTGTGTTGATAGGCAAGGAGTAAATATTTTAATACTTAATAAACCATACAAAGAAGCAGGGTTTAGGAAGAAAGGAGGGATAGGAGGATGAGGTTGGGTCTTTATATTGAAAATTGGGTGGTTTCAAATTATATTAAGGTTTGGGATGCACGCACAAGAGCTGGCTGATGTGGATAGGAGATCAGCGCTGGGCAAAGAGGCCAAGTATTACAAAACCTATCAAATTAAAAACAATTGAGTATAGTTGACATACAATGTTATAGTAGTTTCAGGTGTACACCATAGTGATTCAAGCTCTATACCTTATGCTCTGCTCACCACAAGTGTAGCTACCCTCTGTCGCCATACAATGCTATTACAGTATCATTGACTATATTCCCTAGGCTTTGCCTTTTATTCTGTGACTTATTCATTCCATAAGTAGAAGTCTGCATGATGGCTATAATGATCACACATGTTTAAATAAATAGAAAGGCTCACAGACTAAACAGAGCATACTCACCTAATACTTGTAACAAAGAATATGATGGGGCAAGAAAGAGAGCAAGCTAGCATCAGAGGTCTGAGGGACATCTAGAGTCAAAACCACCCCAGAGCTTTCAGAGCTTTCTTATTGATTCAAGGCCATGTTTTGCCTTTGAAATGAATCGCCAAGATGAGTGTGATAATGTTAGTTTCAGAAGCCTTCTAACAAAATCTTCCAGTTAAGTCTTATATGTCTCTCTGGTCCAACTGTAAGGTGAAAACCATCAATAAATATACTGGTCTGGGTGCCATGAGAGGAGTTTTGGCTTCTAAATAGCGCCTCATGAATCATTAATTTGTTAGTTAGTTAGTTAATCTACTAACCTTTATCTTGGCCAAAAGCCAAATCTAGACTCTTTGGTCTCCTTAGGGATAAGGATAAATATCTCCCAATCCAACTGTAACATAACTCTGGCCTATAGAATGACCTGTCTCCTTGCAGGGTGACCTTGCTAAAGTCACTTGCATTATGACAAAGAGTTGGTGGTTGTGTAAGATGCTAATTTCTATGAGGATTATCTAGTCTGGTGATAAAAACAATGAGGATCTTTAGAATTAACAGAGTAGACTCAAAGATGCCAGTTTTTTATACAAACATTAGTCATACATAGATTCACAAAAGACTGGAGAGAGTGGAAGAAGGTTCATTCCACTTTCCACCCTCAAAGGTTGTTATCAAACCTCCCTAAGCATTTCTCAGTCTGTTCAGGCTTCCATAACAGAAATACCGTAGACCTGATGGCCTAAAAACAACAAAAATTTATTTTTTATAGTTCTGGAGGATGGTGCCAAGCAGATTAGATGTCTGGTGAGAGCCCACTTTCTGGTTCATAAATGGTGGTTTCATGCTGTGACCTCGCATGGTGGGAGGCATGAGTGCTGAGGGAAGCCTGTGAAGCCTCTTTCATAAGGGCACTAATTCCAAATATGAGGGCTCCACCCTCAAGACCGAATCATTTCCACAAAGACCTACCTCTTAATACCATTGCCTTGGGGATTAGAATCTAAACATATGAATTTGGGAGGTGAATTTGGGACACAAATATTCTGTCCATATATCATCCATTTAGATATACTTAATATCACTTCTTTACAATTAAAAAAAATCCATAGGAAAATCTGTTATTCACACACACAAAAATTACATAGATGCCAGTTAGAAATTATTAAGCTATTCCTAACCAGTTGTTGTATATAGAACCATTAATGTTAAATTGAGTTCTTAGTAAAGTACTTCATAATTTTAAAAGATTTTATTTATTTGTTTGAAAGAGAGAGAGGGAGGGAGAGCACAAGGGGAGAGGGAGAAGCACACTCCCCACTAACAGGGAGCATGATCCCAGGACCCTGGGATTGTGACCAGAGTGGAAGGCAGATGCTTAACTGACTGAGCCACCCAGGCATGCCAATAACTTTAATTAATTTTATATTTGCTACTTTATTAATTTAGAAAGCGAAAATTACAATTTTGGAAGTTAATTTGGAGAAACATGGTTTGTTTTATGTTTGCTTACTGAAAACATTAGCTTGTTTACTGTGGCTTTGAAATTTAGTTTACAGTATAAATATCCCTTTCCCTTTTCACCAATAATGCACTCTTAACCAATACATTTGGCTTAAATCACAAGAAATTTGGCAATATTAATGCCATGAGTCTTTCCAGATGAAGAGTTTCCCGTATATGTGTATATAAATTGATTGATAGCCATGAACTCACTCAAAGCCCAGGAAAAAGCTAAGTAACATCAAGCGGTTGGCAACTCTGCAGATCGATCAAAGAAATACCTCATTGCTCCAGAGACAATGACAGGAATTCATGTTGAATCTGACAGGTTCACTGACATTAGCTCTAATAAGACCACATTGCAGTGCAGTTGCATTAGGCTACAAACAGAACTGCTCCCTGCTCGCAGTCCTTGAGGAAAAGATGTGATTCACACCATCAGATACTGCACAGACAGGCAATGAGCGATTACAGTTTCCATGAGGTGGCGTAGACTTGCTTTATACTCTCCATAATCCTCTTTAAATTGCATTAGTCCAAAATATCCCACTATTTTAAACAAATAACAACAACCCAAAATACGTGCCCAGAAAGTTGCTGGAAACTCTGAGGGGAATCATGAGGTATAAATTATCCCCTTGCCTTCATGGATCTTGTGGAGCTATTTGTGTCCTGGTTCTACCTCTTACTGATTTTAGGGCTTTGACCTTTGGACCTATACTAGCATTGGATGTGCATAATTAGTTCCACAACAAATGTGTGATATTGAAAGAAAATGTTATTTGAAATTCAGAGAATAATGATCCCTACATAAATACTGCATAATGAAGGTTGGCATTGAGTTCAGCTTTAATTGATGAATGGAAATATCAGTGGAAAAGGGGGTGATAGAAGGAGCGGGACATTTCAGAAAGCAGAAAATGAAACAAAAGTCATAAAAATATGAAAGATTAGGGTCTCCTGGGTGGCTCAGTTGGTTAAGCATCTGACTCTTGATTTCCACTAGGGCATGATCTCAGGGTCATGAGATAGAGTCTCTGAGTGGGGCTCTCCATGAGGCATGGAGCCTGCTTAAGGTTCTCTCTCTCCCTTTCCCTCTGTGCCTTGACACACTGTACATTTGCTCTCCTCTCATTAACAAAATAATAATAAAAAAATGAAAGACTAGGATGCGTTACATGCTCTGCGATACCTGTTCCAAAAGGAGCTGTTTGCAGCTTAGAGCTCAAATCAGAAAATCTGAGAAGAGTAGAGTTGGGTGAATTGAATGATGAGGATCGTAAAGGGCCTTGAACAGTAGGAAAAAAATCCCAATCCCAGCTAAAAACCCCAATCTCAGCTACATGTAGTTTTCTCAACTATGAATATTTATAAATTGCAGCAGGAAGGGAGAGAAAACCAAAAATGTTCAGTAGTGTTGATCATTTGGCATCGTGAAAATTGGAGATGAAAGAGCCAGGAATTAAGATGACAATTACAAAGCCACTTTTGCTTCTGGACAAGTTTTAGTGTAAGACATCAGCAGAAATAGGAAATAGGCAATAGATATGAATGACATTTCAACAGATGAGTAGTGTCTTACGATTTATTAAAGCAATGAGAATAACAAATGGGCTTTGTTCTTCTTTTCTCAAGTGCTCTTTAATCATGAAACAAATATTAGCAAAACTATAACTTTTTTGGGTGGTGGTAACTACTGGGAAATATGTTTGTTTTTGTTATTGGAAGGCTACGCATGCTCTCAGTTTTAAAAATCCTATCTAGGTTTTTCTTTTTTTTTTCAAAGTTTTAATCTGTATTTTATACTATTCATCTCAAATCAAACAGTTAATCCTACGTTTTTCTATACTTTTGATTTTTGCAACTTTAACTATATATTGTAGAAATCCTTGAGCATATTCAGAGAATAGTGTCATGAGCCTTAATTTTCCTATCACACAGCTTCAACAGTATGGACTATATCTCCACTCAGTCTGTCTCTATTTTATATTTTATTTTATTTCATTTTATTTTATTTATTTTATTTATTTTCTAAAAGATTGTATGTATTTATTTGAGAGAAAGAGAAACGTGCACACAAGTGGGAGGAGGGTGGGCAGAGACAGAGAAGCTCAAGCAAACTCAGTGTTGAGTGTGGGCCCCAACGGGGGGTTGGGGGGGCTCAGTCTTACAACCCTGAAGTCACGACCTGAGATAAAACCAAGAGTCAGATGCTCAACCGAATGAGCCACCCAGGAGCCCCTCTGTCTCTATTTTAATTATTATGATTATTTCTAGAGGTTTTTCTAGGGAAATTTAAAGACTTGTCTTTTCTATCAACTTTTATTGCCTTACTATGATTTATTTGGTTTATTTTTATACATTACTGATACTGAAAAAGGAAACAAGGTGCCTTAGGTTTAGTAAGGAGAAAAAAAAAAAAGGTGTGGAATATCAGGCACTGAGGAGAGAGTATGCTGGTAAATTAGAAAAAAATCTTAAAATGAAAGGATGTAAATAGGGGAAAAATAAAATCAAAGGCCCACTCCACGGTCTTCAAAAGTTATTGGGACATACAGGTGTCTATCCTGTACCTGTGCTTTCAATCCAGCCAGTCTACTCATAGAATTTGTGGATTATTAAGATAGATTAGCCTCTTTCCAAGGTAATCGAAAAGGACCCCACTCTTTCCTCTTGTTGTTTCTGTCTATATTGAGCTTGTGTGCTGGTTCTGAGTCCTGACTGTTTTCTGTTAGACCCAAACCTAATCCTTTTTTCATTGCCCGAATCCTTCCTGGTCACATGTTCACATTTGATAAGGGTGAATATAAAATAGAATGCAGCGTCCTTGAACTCCCCTGCCCCAAGTGGGTTAGACCCAGTGGAGGCTGTTAGATAGGAGACGTTTTATTCAGTCCCCTTATTGTTTATATGTTTATTTGGACTTTCTAATTCTTAATGATTTAGTCTTGGTATGTTTTGTTTCTGTGCCTGGGTAAACTGGGGAGGGCCTTGGGCCCTGAGGGCTACAGCCAGCCTGTCCTGAAGATGTCACCAAAGGCTCTTGGTCTCCTCATGAGAGAAAGATTTCAAGGACAGGCAGTGCAGCGGAATAACAACAAAAGTGGGAAAATTTATTAGAGTGGAAGTATACTCTTGAGATGTGAGAATGGGTGAAATGGAGAAAGCCAATGTGTTGGGGGGAAGTTGGGTTTCTGTCTTTTTTTTGACAGTTGTTAACAAGGAGGGAAAGAAATGATTATCACTTGGGATGGAGATTTCTTGGAAGCTGGGTTTTTTTGCTTTTTCTTCCTTATTTGATCAGGGGTTCCCTGTCACAGCAGCCGCCACCTTGGGCCCATCTGGTTTGATGGGCTTCTTGCGGAGTGTTACCAGGACAAGCCTCTGATTCCCAACAGCTGGCCATGACTTCCCCTTTGCTGGTCTCTGGGTATCCTGTTAGAACCTAACTGCCTCTAACATTTCTGGAATTTATTCATTTCTTTTAAGTTACCCAATATGTTGGCATGTGATTTTTCATAGTAGTCTCTCATAATCTTTCTTATTTCTGTGGCATCATTTGTAATATCTCCTTCATTATAATTTTATTTATTTGAGTCTTTCTCTTTTTTTCTAAGTTAATGTAGCTAAAGTTTGTCAATTTTGTTTATCTTTCCAAAGAAATCAACTCAAATTTATTTATCTTTTATGTTGTTTTTCTAGTCTGTATTTAATTTATTTCTGCTGTAATCTTTATTAAATTCTTCCTATATCTAACTTAGCATTTAATTTATATTTTTTATTTCCTTGAGGTGTAGTTATGTTGTCTGAGATCTTCTTTTTTGTGTTTCTTTTTTCCTTTGTCTCAAAATGTGTTTTGATTTCCCTTTTGATGTTTTCTTTGACTCATTATATGTTTGGGAATCTGTTGTTTAATTTCCACATTTTTGTAAATTTTTCATTTTTCCTCCTGTTTTTGAGTTGTGGTCAGAAAGGATACTTGCTATGATTTCCATCTTCTTAAATGTGTTAAGACTTGTTTTGTGGCCTAACGTATGATCTATGCTAGAGAATGTTCCATATTTTCCTTTTTCTTTTAAGATTTTTTTTTTTTTGACAGAGAGAGAGACAGCCAGCGAGAGAGGGAACACAAGCAGGGGGAGTGGGAGAGGAAGAAGCAGGCTCCCAGTGGAGGAGCCTGATGTGGGGCTCTATCCCAGGACTCTGGGATCACGCCCTGAGCCAAAGGCAGACACCTAACAACTGAGCCACCCAGGTGCCCCCATATTTTCTTGAGAAGAATGTGGATAGGATAGTCTGTATCTGTTAGGTCCATTTGATCAACAGTGTTGTTCAAGTCTTCTGTTATTGATTTTCTACCTGGATGATCTATCTATTATTGAATATGGGGTATTAAAGTCCAATACTATTTTTTTAAGTATTTAATTTATTTCAGAAACAGAGAGGGAGGGAGAGAGAGCATGTGGGAGGGAGGGGCAGAGGGAGGGGAAGAGAGAGAATCCCAAGCAGACTCTCTACTGAGTATAGAGCCTGACACAGGGCTGGATCTCAAAGCCCTGAGATCATGACTTGAGCCGAACTGACCAGTCAGACTCTTAACTGACTGAGTCACCCAGGTGCCTCTGAAGTACATACTATTATTGCATTGCTGTCCATTTCTCCCTTCAGTTCTGTTAACATTTGCTTCATTAATTTAGCTGCTCCCATGTTGGTTGCATATATATTTCTTATTTTATAGCCTCTTGATGAACTGACCCATTTATCACCATATAATGACCTTCTTTGTCTCATGTGACAAAATTTATTTTTGACTTAAAGTCTATTTTGTCTGATATAAGTAGCCCCTCTACTCTCTTTTGGCTACCATTGCATGGAATATCTTTTCTTTCACAATATGCCTATGTATGTCCTTATAGCCAAAGTAAGTTTTTTGTAGGAAGCATGTAAATGGGTCTTTTTTTTTTTTTTTCCATTCAGCCAGTCTATGTCTTTGGATTGGAGGGTTTAATCTATTACATTTAAGTATTCGCAGGTAAAGACTTACTACTGATATTTTGTTCATTGTTTTCTGACTGTATTATAGTTCCTTTGTTCCTCTCTTATCTTCTTTGAATTGATGGTTTTTTGCTTTTGCTTTGCGGTGGTATAATTTGATTCCTTTCTTTTCATCTTCTGTAAATTTACTACAGATTCGTGTGTGTGTGGTTATCATGAGGCTTATATAAAATATCTCGCAGTCATTATGGCCTATTTTAAGCTGATAACCACTTAACTCTGCACACAAAAACTTTGTACTTTTTTTCTCCCACTCACACATGTTGTTATTGTTGTCACAATTTATATGATTTGATATTGCATATCCATTAACAATTTACTATAGCTGCAGTTATTTGCAATCTTTATGCTAGAGTTAAAAGTGTTTTATAGATGATCACTACAGTATTGAAGTGTTTTAAATTTGACTAGACACTTACCTTTACCAGTGAGTTTCTACTTTCGCATGTTTCTCTGTGGCTAATTAGCACCTTTTTGCTTCAACTTGCAAAACTTTCTTTAGCATTTCTTCTAAGGCAGATCTAATGCTGACAAACTCCTTCAGCTTTTGTTTGTCTCTAGAAGTCCATATCTCATCTTCATTTCTGAAAGACAGCTTTGTCAAGCCTAAGGAGAGATTTCACTTTCCTAAGTGACTGGACTCAAAGAACACAGCGACTCCCCATGCAAGTCTAGGATTTTACTAATATGGATAGAGGAAGATGGTCTTGGGTAATTCCAGGAATGTGCGTGTGCTATAGTGAGTTCAATTATCTTAGTCAGCAAACAAGAAAACCAAAACTTATAAATGCACATTCTTACTCAAGATCTCACAATTTATGCCTGTGATAGCTGGAATTGAGAATGACTGAAACAGAAGTCATTTTTTTTAATCTAAGTTTCTCCTTGATAATCTTTGTAATATGTTAATTCATTAAATATAGATTTATTTAAAAGCTACTACATCAATTGTGCCAAATGCTGGTGTTTTGAAAACAAATAATATAACAATATAGTATACACCATCAAGGATATCATTGTCTAGAGGGGCCAAGCATAAAACAGGTAATTTATCAATGAACGCAAGTTAAGTAAAAAGATAGCTGTCGCTGTGCCTTAGGGATGCACATAGGTAAAAAGGATCGCTAACAAAGTTCAGTGAGACCTGTAGGAAAGGAAACAGTTGAACCGAATCTCAAGGAGTTAAGAGCCAAAACTGACTGAACTTACTTGGAATCATCTATGAGAAAAAAATAGTGAAACATTTATTTCCTTTTTTTTTTTTCCTACTCCTGATTTTGTCTACTTTGTTATTCATAGTCTTTAGATTTTTGGTTTTATTTATTTTTTTTTTGAGACTTAAGTAAAAGCTGTTTTTTATGGCCTTAAATTTCCTAATTAAGCTTTGACATTTATATAAATTTATCACATTTGTAAGTTCCCAAGAGGGAAAAAAATAATAATTTACTGATGGCAATTGATGCTTTAGTATTTTAAAAATAAATTCATATTAACAAGAGCTACCAAATGATTTCCTTAATCAACTAGCAAAATTCTTTCAGTATTTTTTCTGCTCTATCAATATAAGTATTCTAAAATATCATTGTACTATGATATAAACAATGTTTAAATATTATAACAGCAGATTTAAAACGCTCTCTCACTCTTTTTTTTTTTCTAATTATGATGGTAGAAATGAGTCAATGTATCAGAAATCCACAGTTACTTGTGTCGAAGAGGGAAAGAATCTTTTTAGCTCTCCCTTCTACGTTCTTTGGTGAGGGCCCTGTAAATTGGACTAACAATGGATATTAATAAAAGAAAAAGAAACTGAAATTTATTAACACAAGCATCAGGCGTACACTCAGGAGGTTAGAACTTGAGCTTACATAGCATTTTAACAAAGGAGCAATACGTTTTTTTAGAGGGGTGACAAGACAAAGGAAAAAAACTTTTGAGCTTCTAGGGGTGTCAAATCATAGAAAGAAAATACATGGGGAAACAAATGGTAGTTAAGGATTAGTTTATAAAGGTTTGCTATGTAGATTCCTCTGGCGATGCGTCTGAGCTGATAAGGGTCTAGAGTTGTCTCCAGTGATTAGCTTCTGTCCTTCTTGGTAGGGGGCAGGAGGGAGGGGGAGACACAAATTTATGTCCTTCCTTTAGGCAAAATCAGTGGAGGGCAGAGAGTTTTCTTGTATTTGCTTCCTCTTAATTGCCTTCAGTTCAAAATAATTCTCATGCCACAGGGGTAGCACATTTCATTCCGATACTCTTCACTTGAAACTACATAATGACCTATTGTAAAACCCTTTAGACAATGAGAGTAAGCTTTTGTTATATATGCCTTCCCAAAGGTAATAAACCAGGAATAAACTAATAATAGTTTTGTATGTTGTTTATTACCTGGCGCAGTTAACTTACTTGTTCAGAATCCTGGTCATTCATATAACATTTAGAAATAAACAGTATTAATGTCAAAAGAAAATTTCAAAGAAAAGTAAAAAAAAAAATGTAAGGAAAGAAGGAGGAATTTTCTCCTAGGGTATGTAACTCAATTATTTATAAAACCATTCCCTCAAAGTAGCTAGGACTATTGCGAGGCCCTTTTTGCTCTCTTTGTTTGAAGTGAAGAGCTAGAAATAAAATCAATAGGATTACTCCTCCTTACATCTTTCTTGGAAGTGGCAAACAAGTTCTGCCCACTTTTCAGACTTAATGAAAACTCCAGTGCTAGCACGGTACAGATGAGCTGAAAATATCACAAGACTGTCGAAGTTTGAGGCATGGACCTCTAAGGAATGTTCTGACATTTATAGTCCTCGTTCACAATTTCTACTGTATAGTTTTATTTAAGAGTGATGAAAATTATGGAAACACTAAAGATTAAAAATTCCTCCAGGCAAGAGTAGTTTGTACAATTTATATAACTGCTATGAATATTCTTTTGATAGTTAGGAGTGGAAAAGCCATCAGAGCTATTCTAGAGGTTTTAGCCAATCACATTCTAAGGAATGCACACAATTTAAAAATTAATAAAGCAAGTGTTGGAAATATGACTGCACCTTAAATAAAATTTGACAGAAGAGGAACTCTACTAATAATTGCTATAGAGTATCTAAATACAAAATAAAAGTACAAGACTGAGATCTTAGAGGGGAAAATGGCATTCCCCAATTAGCAAGATCCAATGGAATGTACAATCTCATCATTTTATTTTAGTATAAAGTTGGCATAGCAGGCACATATTCTCACATTAGAGATGGAAGCATTCAGGACTTCTGACAGCCAGATGTCATTGAATGTTGTATTCCTTTAGCCTGATGTCATCCTCCCCAAACATCTGATTAAAATGGATCTTACAACATTTGTTTCTTATAATGAAAAAATGTACTGGTTATTCTTGTGAATTTTATACTGCTCATTACAATTCGGTAAACTGATACACTGTTTAATATCAGTTTGTAAATTCTACTAACATGAGCCAATTCTTAAGACACTAAACCTACCTTATTAGTGCGAGAACAGTGAGCTGAGAACCAGACTATACACAGTGATACCTGTCTTTATGTCACGCCCTGCCGTGCAGCAAACTTCTAGGCAAAAACACTTAAGACTTACAGTCTCCTTCAAATCACACTCTTTACACAATGGACAAATTGAAGGGAAGCATTAGGCAGAGTATGTGTTATGGCAGTCAAAACACTTGTTTCAAATACTTTACTCTTCCAGGAAGTGAGTGTAGAAAATTAGGCACACAAATGAAAACAATCATTCGTCATCCCTACATAATTGACAGAGCCATTTGTTACAGAAGTAATTTTTTTTTAAATTAAAATGCAAGCATAGGGTTATCTGACCTTTATTATAGAAAACATTCCAGAAGGGTAGAAGAAATTTCAGTTTGATTGATAGCTAGAGCAGATCCATTGAATGAGAAAAATATAAGGAAGGGGAGACTGGAAACAGTAAGTCTAACATTTTGGATGTCACTGTTTGCCTCAACTTTGATGTAAATTAATTGTGCATGGACTAACAAAGCCAAGGATTCCATAACTGAAATGGGACAAAAAAGTTCACTTATCACAGTTCGGTACATGCTGGCAGAAGCACAAGACTTCTGGGTTGGAGACAATGGTCAATCTGACTTATGGCACAGAGGCAGCATGAGTTTTCTGTTCAGGATGACTCCCGTTGTCACCAAGTTCCACTAGGCAATGAAAAGCAGCTCAGAAACAGGCTGCATATACCATGTGCTTGCAGGACTGAGGGGCAACCGCAAGTTTAGGAAATCCCAAGCTCCCAATCTTTCAAATGCAGCTGCTAGGAACCATATCCAACCTGTGTTCCCAAGAGAGACATTTTTTTAAAACATATATATAAATTTTATATATATATATATATATATATATATATATATATATATATATATATATATATATATTATTCAGTGGAGAAAAAAATCTCTCCCTCTCCTTTGCAGCCCAGGAGAGAAGTTAGCATTTCTAGCATTAAACAAATGTATTAATGATCTCAATGTCTCTATTCAGAAGATATTCAGGACCACAAGAGACTCATTTGAGATTTGTTTCTCAATTCATGGATGGTGCTTATTGACCTTCACTATAGTGTAGACATGCAGTTCAAGAGGAACAAGGAAATAGGGGAGATTCCATAGAGAAACTTCATGTGTAATGATATCATTGTCTTGGTGATTGCTTTATATATATATAAATATAAATAAATAAATTTTATATATATCACATACACACACACAGAGTTCTGAACTACAGAACTATTTCCAACATATTTTGTTAATCATCTGGAACTTTGTGCATTATATCCTATTTTTGAACAGAAGAAAGTTTAAATAAAATGTTTGTTTGTTTGTTTTTTATATATGGTGCATTGAAATTGGACTTCCCAGCCTCCAGAACCATAAGAAATACATTTGCTTTTTATAAGCCATGCAGCCTATGACATTTAACCTATACATTGTATTCTCAGGTCCCTGGTGAGTGAGTGTGTGAGTGTGTGTGTGTACTTCACACTCAATACCAGTATATTTTGCTTTCTTTCCACAGACATTTCTTATCTGATGCAGAGCAGTAGAAATTTCTTAGAACTCAAAGAAAAAAATTTCTCTGACTTTTTGCATTTTCTTTTTTTTCTCCAAGTTTTTATTTAAATTCCATTTAGTTAAAATGCAGTGTTATATGAGTTTCAAGTGTACAATATAGTGATTCAGTACTTCCATACAACACCAGTGCTCATCACAACAGGTGCCCTCCTTAATCCTCATCACCTATTTAACTCATCCTTCTACCCATCTCCCCTCTGGTAACCATCAGGTTGTTTTCTATAGTTAAAAGTTTGTTTCTTGGTTTTCCTCCCCCCCCACCATGTTTGTTAGTTTTATTTCATGAATTCCACATATGAGTGAAATCATATAGTATCTCTTTATCTGACTTATTTCACTTAGCATAATACTCTCTAGCTCCATCCATGTCATGGCAAATGGCAAAATTTCGTTCTTTTTTATGGCTGAGTAATATTCCATCACATATATATACCATACCTTCTTTCTTTATTCATCAGTTGATGGACATTTGAGCTTTTGCATTTTCTTTAAGATTTTCTTAATTTTTTTTTTTTTGAAAGAAAGAGAGAGTGAGCACGAGTGGGGTGAGGAGGGGCAGAGGGAGAGAAAGAAACAGACTCCCTTTTGAGCAGGGAGCCCAGCATGGGGCTCAATCCCAGGACTCTGGGAACATGACCTGAGCAGAAAGCAGATGCTTAACTGACTGAGTCACCCAGGTGCCCGAAGCTTTTAGCACTTTTAAATCACTTTTTCTCTAGGATTTATGCTTGAAGGTTAGTTTATTTTTATATAACATTATTTACTTACACTTTCTCTCTTTGAGTATGTTTTAGGATCCGTCTTCTCTTTGTAAATGTGACTAAAGAAATATGTGACTTCATATATTTTATTTCAGGAGAATTGTTATAAGATTTATTTATTTATTTGAGAGAGAGAGAAAGAGTGAGCACAAGAGGAGGAGGACAGGCAGATGGAGAGGCTGAGAGAGACTCTCAAGCAGAGTCACTGAGTGCGGAGCCAAACACAAGGCTCAATCCCATGACCCTGAGATCATGACCTGAGCTGAAATCAAGAGTCAGATACTTAACCGACCGAGCCACTCAGGTGCCCCTCAGGAGAGTTATTATAAATAATAATTTCAAATACTTGTTTGCTCCCATGTTTGCCATATTTTCTTAACCTGGGTTTCTCTTTATGTTGAATCTTTTTTTGTCCGTGTCCATTAGGTAGTATTTGGTCTTTAATCTATCTCAGGATGAATTACCTTGTGTGTTAGTAATGAACTTGAATATTTCACTAATTTAAAACAACTTCTGCTTTTTTGTTAAGTTCTGGTAACTGTTGTTTTGTTTTTTTCTAGTAGTTTTATTAACTCTACTTTGAGTTCTTGAATTTTTGATTCACTTATGTTCTTTCACAGATATAATTTTATACATGCAAAAGTACACATATACATATTATATATGTATACATATGTATCATATACTCACTGAAATGTGCAATTATACACATTACACATGTATATACAGATAAGTCTATACATATACCTGTATACAAATATGCATATATACACATGCACATTTGCAACTACATATATGTATTAACATAACTGTGTGTGTGTATATACATATATATATATATATGTATTTATGTATGTGTTTGTATATATGCATTTATGGGCTTATTTTACATCCACTAAAATTTCAGTGTGTGTGTGTGTGTGTGTTTCACTTATAGACCTGAAATGTGGGCATATGTATACACACACATATACACACTCATTTCTGGTTCCAGTGTTGAATGACTGTTTCATCCTATCTGATGCCTGATAGAAATACTTTGTGAGTATTCCTTGCCCTTCTTTTTCTTAAAGTAACTTTGAGTCAGTATAGTTCAAAGTCCTTTAATATTATTCATTGGTAATTGAGTCAGAATTTGCTAGACCAGCTAAATGGGGAGGATTCTTGGAGTGAGGAGGAATCATGGTAGCCTTCCACCTTTCACAATCTGAAATTCTGTTTCCCTGTTGCATGAACTGTTTGGACTGTTTCATATAAACCTAGCCTGTTGGAGAGATTCACTGTGTTGCCCTCTATCTGCTTTTTTGGAACCAAAATGGATGCAAAATGGAACCACTAGCACGATTGACCCCAAATTCATCCTCAAGTCTTTGTCTGCTAGACCATCTCTCTCATCACTCTTGAAATTTGTGTGCATGTGTATAAACCTTTTTTTCTGTAAGAATTTCACTTAATATTCTACTGTTAATCCTTGTTTACATTCTTTGTATATGTTGTCTAGTTTAACTGAGAATGGAGCTTGTAAAGTTTTCATTTTCCATTCTCTATGCTGTTCTATGATTTTGTTTATAGAAGGAGGGGAAATATAACTACTTTGAAGCAATATTATTCATAAGTTCACACAAATCTCTTTTTCTGTCACTTGGATTGCCTAATCACTAACAAATATTGACAATTATATAAATGCATACATATACATATATGGTTACTTATACTCATATTTACATTTATATATTTCACTTTATTGTCTATTTTTGTCCATTTCACATAACACTATACTAGTTGCTAGTTAGAATTATATTAGTACATATCAATATTTTCTTCTCCATGAATACAAGTGTTTCATCTGTTTCAATCTACGATAGTTCTAATAAATTCTACTTTTGTTTGCAATAGTTCTAATTTTGTTTGCAGTAGTTTCAATAGTCTCATATATTTCCTGCTCAAAATCTAACTCTATATTATTACTTTTAGTAAGCTTTATATTTTGCCATGGATTTAAGCTTATTAAAAAGTTATAAAAATAATACACAGTATTCCTGTATATTCCTCATCCAGTTCTCCTCTAATGTTAACATTTTGTATTAACTAAGGAAAATGTCACAACTAGGAAACAAGTATTGGAAAAATGCTATTAACCAGTTTTTCAAAGGCTGTATTTTTTTGTTTCAGTATCCAGTCCAGGATACAACATCCTGTCTCTTTAATTTCCTGTAATTATGATAGCTTGTCAGTCTTTACTTGTTTTCAAAGACCGAAAATTTGGAGGAGTACTAATCAGGGATTTTGAAAATGCCTTTTAGTTTGAGTCTGAGTCATATTTTTCTCATGATTAGACTGTAGTTATGGAATTTGGGGAAGAATACCACAGAAAGGAAGTACATTTTTCATCACATTTAACAGAGTGTACATTATATCAAAATGATTTAACCTTGGTTATATTAATCTTAATCACTTGGTTAAGGTGGCATTTGTTAGTTTTTCCCCTACTCTAAAACAACTATATATACTTTCCTTTTTTTTTTTTTTTTTATTCTGTGAAGACAAATCTCCAAGTCCAGACCACACTCAAAGAGGGAAAAAGTTATATTCAATCTCCTGGAGCAGGGATCTCTCTCTCTCTCTCTCTCTCTCTCATCTATCATCATCATCTATATTATTTGGAATTTTCTGTAATATGCATTTCTTTACCTCCATTTATTTATTTAATCATTTACGATAACTATCAATTCATGTATTTTAGTTTTATACACTACATTATAATCCCATGCCACCTTATTTATTTTATTACTTAAATTTCTCCTGCTTTTGTCATTGGGAGATTTTTTTAATTGGCTTCTATGTCCCTTTGACATGTCCCCATCCTCCTGTCTTTTGATCACTACCTTGTTTTCTGCCACTACAAGATGCCAAAGTTCATCTTGTTTTTGCCTTTCCCACCCTAGATTTGGCCATTTCTTACATAAATCCTATTTCCTTTTATTTGAAATCAAGATCTGGTTTCTGGGTTTGCCTGTTGAGCACAATCCATAAAATGGGGACAGACGCTCTAATTCAATCACTTCAACTTTTGTTACAAATCCCAGTCTTCAAAGATAAAAATTAAAAATGCCGTTTTTTGACAAATCAAAAAGAAAAAAAACAGACTCTTAAATACAAAGAACAAACTGGTGGTTGCCAGAGGGGAGGTGGGTGGGGGGAATGAGTAAAATAGATAAAGGGAATCAAAAGTACACTTCTCTTGATGAACAATGAGTAATAAAGTAAAAACTGTTGAATTATTATTTTGTACACCTGAAACTAATATGATACCATATGATAACTAAACTTCAATAAAAATAAATAAATAAAATGTTCTATTTTGGAGATTATATTAGGTGGATTAGTCTGTCTACGCTGTCATAACAAGATATCATTGGGCATCTTAAACCACGGAAAGTTATTTTCTCATAATTCTGAAAGCTACAGGTCCAAGATCAAGGTGCAAGCAGGATTGATTTCTTCTTAGCTTGTAAAAGACCAAGTTCTCCTTCTGTTGTCACAGAGAGAGAGATCTCTGTCTCTTCCTCTTATTATATCAGTCCTGTCATATTAGGGCCCCACCCTTATAACTTCATTGAACTTTCATTAGTCCTGTAAGGACCCTGTCTCCAAATATAACAACATTGGTAGTTAGGACTTCAACATATGAATTTGGGGGGAGGACCATTCAATCCATAATGTTAGGCAAAAGCATAATGATTGAAGGGCAGTACATTGTTTTGTGCCTTGCAAAACATTATCTACAAAGAAATTGAAATCGTGACAATTTGGCTGCTTCGGCAGTGGAAAAAATGGGGGCGATAAATCACAAATGACCTGTCTATGCGACAGTACTTTAACTCTTTCCTTTGTTTTATGGGAGCATCTTTATAAATTAGGCTGGTTTGACATATAGTGACAATCTCAATTTTTGAAGTTTTGTATTTTTTGATGAAGCTTCCCTCTAATATATTAGTGCTACTCTTGAAATCCAAAATTATGAATGAAAAATCAAACACTATGTACCACTGGAGTCCCTGATATTATTTTGAAATAAATTATCAGTCCAACTATTTCCAGTAATTATGAAAGAATTAAGTCATCTCTGTTTTCTTTGACAATTGTATGGCATTCTGTGTATTCTTTGAAATACCAAGAGAAATACTTCATTTTCTGCTAAAGTAAGTAGGAAAAGCGTCAAATTGAACAGAAAATGTGATCAATTTTCCTTTCACTCTCCTTTTTCTCCACTAGATTTTTTGGTTCAGTCAAAGCAAACAAATAGATGTTTTATTAATAATTTTATAAACTCTTTTGTAAACTCTGCTAAAATTTTGGCAACAAATCAAAGGAAATGAACAAATAACGAGACAAGCAGATGCAAACAACAATAAAAGCAATCAGAATCGATTCTATTTTTGCACGATGGTCCTTGGTGGCTTGTCTGTAGTTTCTGATGATTAGTGCCTCAGGAAAACAATTTAGTGAAATCAGTGTTCCATTTATTTTCTGTATCTTTTCAGTGGCTGGAGAGATTGCTAAAACTGTATGTGACAATGAGCTAAATCTACATATATTATAAACCTATCAATTCTTATACTTTTTAAAACTATTTTCAAATTTAGTACTGTGTGAAAGCTACTGCAAAAATATAAGAACTCAAAATCTGTATGATATTTTGGAAATAATTTAGTAAATCATATAATTTAAATTAATATTTGCTGTTACAAAGTTATATAAAATAAAATATGGGTGTATAATTACTTATCTCCTATTTTTATTGCTTATTGCCATTTATTAATCTATTCTGTTTTACTAATTTGTTGTTGGAGACATTTGAATGTCCTATCCATCTGTACTTGTAATTGATTGTAAAGGCACATCAATTATACATAACTAGAATATCTTATAATTTTTAAGTTACTAATTTCTCTCTTTTTTTCTCCTTTTCCATTATAGTGACCCTTGGGATATTGTCATTTTTAAACACTTACCCACAAGAAGAAACACAGTAGACAAATTAAATATTGATGTTCACAGTTGTATCATACAACATTTCATAAGCTCATACCAAATAATACTACTAAGTACCTCCTTGCTAGGATATTCTCTGCTGATGAAAATTCTTTATCATTTCACCTTATAGGGAAAACAGACATAATTTTAACACTGATTATCTGATACTGCACAGTTTCCTTTTTTTCTCCCAAAAACAAGTGGTCAAAGACTACAAAAAACATTGTTTTATTTGGCAACTGATTCTCTTTCCTACAATAACACAAAATCTAAAAATTACATTTAAGAACACAGAATGGTTGTATTGAAGTCTTAGAATTGACACTGTCTTAGTCTGTTTGGGTTTTCATAACAGATTACCATAAAATGGGTGACTTATAAACAACAGAAAATTATTTCTCCCAGTTCTGGAGGCTGGGAAGTCTAAGCAAGGCACAAGACAGATCTCTTGGGAATGATCTCTTCCTGGTTCATTTTTGCTGTGTTCTCACATGGCAGAAAAGGCAAGACCCTCTCTGAGGTCTCTTTTATAAGGACACTGATCCCATTTACGAGGGCTCTGCCTTTATGACCTAATCATCTCCCAACCCCCCATCTCCAAATACCACTACATTAGAGTTTCAATGTGTGCATTTTTGGAGGACACAAACATTCAGTCTACAGCAGATAATAAACACGTGCTTATATATAAAATGTTGTGTAATTCCATAACACATCATCTTTAATTTGGTAGTTTGGGAATTATTTTTTTAAATGAGTCTATTAAACACTTTGTAAAATATCTCTCAGAATTAGATTTTAGAAAACTCCATCAGTCATTTATTGGATTTGCCAGAGTAACGGCATGGAATACTTGACAAAAATTATTAACGACCTCACCTATCTCGTACATCTTGCTGTATATTAAAAGTTATTACAGTCATTGTTTCAGTTGACAATGGATATATACACAGCTGTCACCATTTATATATTTTGCCAATTGATGTAATAAATAAGGTTCCTCATGAGGGTGGCAGAGAGAGAAGTGAGTAGGAAGACAAAAGAGATGAAAAGAATACCATACGTTTCAGGGCAAATGTCATTGGAATATCTCCAAGGCCTAGAGATTGATGAATAAATTAAAGTACACATATTTATGGTTGCTTATAATATATTGCCTGCATATTTCCCTTTATGTGGAATTTTAATTATTTTCAAAGAACAGCTCAAATTAAATCATTTTAGTCCTTTCTTTATACTATTTGGGAAGTTTACTTCATGACTTCTCTGTTAAAGACATTGTTTTGAACAATTATACAACACATTATTTATCCTTAAATATTGGAAGCTTCCAAGCTAGTTTGGTATATCATATATCATCTATTAGGCAAGATATTATAAGTTGAGTACATGATAAATTAATGTACTGTGTTTATGACATATCAGACTTTATCTTAAACACTTCACATTTATGAAGGTACCGAACGTGGAATAAAGGAATAGAGGAATTAAAGGAATAAATTTATTGAATGATAAAGCCAGAATACATACTAAATAAATAGCTGAGCCTGATTTCTTAAACCTGGTGCTATTGTTTACATCTCCTCCAAAAAAGGCATTACAATGGAGATATTTAAAACATAGGATTTTTCTTTTTATATTGAGTGTTAACACTACATAGGGTAAAGTAGGTGGAAAATAAGGCTAGTGGAATTTATACTACAGGGAAGAAGCTTGAAATTATGAGACCGAAAATTTATCTAGGGCAGCCAGGACATTGTCATCTCCTCACCTCCAAAAAGACAGAGAGAAAGACCTTCAGAGAAATCCTCTCTCTGAGGTGAGTGGAAGATCCCTTGGTTTTATTCATCTTAGAATGTAAACAAGTGTCTCCAGGAGAGAGTTTAAAGGCATCTAAAAATTTATTGCCCTTAGAATGTACCACCCAGTAGCTGAGTAAGTATCTAGAGAGCAGCTTTAAATCCCAGAGAAAAGACTCAAAAGACCAAAGGAGGCCTGAATAGCTGTTTTAAGGAAATAAACCTCCAGTTAATTTCTGTAACAGGGGACAGAGTTTGTGTGGTTATATTCAACTGAACCATGAAGAGAGAGGTTTAAAATCCTGTCTGATTCTGTCATCTTCATTATTTCTGGCATTTAGCTGCATCAACAACTTGCTCGAGGTCAATATACAAGTAGAGGAAAACAGTTAGTTCCTTACTTGCAGGATATCCAAAAAAAAAAAAGAGAGAGAGAGAAAGTGGGAAAAAAAAGAAAAAGCAACCTATATTTGTCAAGACAGAATATCTGTGACTCATTAAAAACAAAGCAATAGCTGAAGGGGATAGACAATTCCTATGTCTTGGAGCTAAAATTAAAATTTTAACCTTATTTTCAGTTAGTTGAATTAAAGGAAAGGTATTCAGTGCTATAATCCATATTATAAACTTGGAGAGAATAAATATGAAGTATACCACAAATCTCAGAGCAAAAATAGAGATAGAAATCATGAGGGAAGACATGATATAGTCTTTAAAGATATATTCAAGGGCCTACTTAAAATAAATAGTGTCTTCACAGGAAAGAAAGAAAGAAAGAAAGAAAGAAAGAAAGAAAGAAAGAAAGAAAGAAAGAAAGAAAAAGAAACTTAAGAGATGGGGAAATTTCCTGAGCTAAGGAATGGTCTAAGTTTGGAGATTCAGTGAGGACTATCCAAGTTCCAGTCTGGACTGAACTGATAAACACATGTTATATGCATGTGATTTTTCAGGATATGATTTTTGAATTAAAAATAAACCACTACTTCTGATAGAAAGAAATGAAGTCACAGGATAAGTCAGCACCCTGAGATCTGGAGAGAGAGAAAAATACAGAATCACAGCCAGGATCTGATTACCAGAGGCAGGAGCCTTTGGAGCCACAGACTTGTAGGAACACTTAAACAGGAGCTGTGATGAATTACTTGAGGCTGTATGTAAACTGAGTTGAGCATTAAAAACTCCTGGGAGTCTAGCAGGGAGAAGCAAGAATAATTATCATGAAAGTACCCAAACCCTTCCCCATAACATAGGTCTACTCTGCAATAGAAAATGCTTCACCTGCCTGATTGGAAGGACATTTACCCAACTCCAGCCCCTTTTAGATTTATTGTCTTACCTAAAATGGGATGAAAAAAACAAAGAACCCACTTGTGATGGTCACTGCCCCCTAAAAGATTAATAAGACAGTCCGAAAAGAAAAAGCAAGTAATAGCATCAGACTTATACATGACACATATGTTGGAATAATAAAAAAATTAATAACTTATTAACACATTAAGTGTTCCAATAAGAAAAGAAGACAATAGAAAGAAAAGAAGGATATAAGCAAAGAGATGCAAACTCTAAGAAATAACAAAAGAAAATGCTAAAAAACAAAATCACAGTGACAGAAATGAAGAAGGCCTTTGATGGAATAATCAGTAGACCAGATAAAACCCACAGAAGAATTGGTGAGCTGGAAGAACTTCTGAAACTTAAATGCAAGGGAAAAAGAAGAAAGAAAGAAGAAAGAAGAAAAAGAAAGAAGAAGAAGAAGAAGAAGAAGAAGAAGAAGAAGAAGAAGAAGAAGAAGAAGAAGAAGAAGGCAACACAGAGAACTTAAGAATTGTGAGATAATTTCTAAAGATGTAACATAGGTATAATTGAAATACCAATAGAAGAAAAATGAAATAGAAAACAAGTTTGAAGCAATAATGATTGAGAATTAAAATAATAATAATAATAATGACAGTCACCAAAGTATGAATGCCAGAATCTCAGAGAATATGTAATAGGACAGATACCAAAAAATCTCCACATAAGCATATATGCCAAAAGTCAAAGAAATATGCAGAGCTGTGAAAGAATCCAGGACTTGGAAGTGGGGGCAGAAAGACATGTATCCATAGAGGAAGAGGATAAGAGTAATAGCAGATTTCCTGTCATGTGTAGGCTAACAAGAAGAGAGTAGAGTGAACTATTTGAAGTGATTAAAAAACAAAACAGGGGCGCCTGGGTGGTGCAGTCATTAAGCTTCTGTCTTTGGCTCAGGGCGTGATCTCGGCGTTCCGGGATCAAGCCCCACATCAGGCTCCTCTGCTGGGAGCCTGCTTCTTCCTCTCCCACTCCCCCTGCTTGTGTTCTCTCTCGCTGGCTGTCTGTCTTTGTCGAAGAAATAAATAAAATCTTTAAAAAAAACCAAACAAACCTAGAATTCTATATCCAGTGATTTTTTTTTTCCTTAAACAATAAGGAGAAGTAAAAGCTTTTCAGACAAATAAAGACAGAGAATGCATCATTGGAAAATCTACACTGCAGTAAACACTAAAGGAAATACTTAATACAGAAGAAAAAATGTGTATGTGTGTATATATATATACACACACACATATACATATATATATACTTTATATACATGTATATACGTTATATATGTGTATATATGTACTGTAAAATATCCACATATAAGTGGACCTGCACAGTTCAAACCCACGTTGCTCGAGTCAATTGTAAATGAATATATATAGAGAGAGACTCTCTCTCTCCATATATACATGTATATACATATATACACATATATTGAAGAGGTAGCAACTTTAAGAGAATGTTATATAAAACTTTCTGTGAATAAATTTGAAAATTAGGCCAAATCTCTAGAAACATACAAATTATTAAGATGTAAACATGGAGTCCTAAAACTGACAGAATTTTTAAACCATTTCAAATATTCCCACAAAGAAAAGATAGAACACAAGTGATTGTACAGATAACTTTCCTAAATATTTAAGGTCTAGAGACTTGAAAATTATGCAAAATGCTGCAGGAAATAAAACAGGAAGGGAAAGCCTCAATTAATTTTGAAAAACAGTTTAATATTCTTATCAAAACCAACCAAGGACTGTATGAATAAACAAAATTACAGATCACTATCATTTAAGACCACTGGTGCAAAATTTTATCTCAGATGGACAAAAATGAGATTAGGTTATGATCAGATGGGAATTATAGGAATAAAATGTCAATATAATATTATAAAATTATTTAAAATTAGTATGGTAAGCTCAAAAGGATAAATGCCATAAGTTATCTTAAATGCAAATAACCCTTCTATAAAATCAAACACTTATTTATAATTTAAAAAGTATAAAATAAATCCTTTTCAACTCCATAACAGGAGATAATCTACTAAATTTTTAAAACAACATCATAATGAATGGTAAAATATTGAGTGCATTGCTGTTATAATCAGGTACAAGACAAGGATGCGTGCTATCACCTTTCTATTCAATGTTCTTCAGCAATAATTTTGTATTGTTGCAGTAATACCAGATGAAAAAGAAATATCTATGTTTCTAGTATAGAAAATTAAATAAAGGTGATTTAGGGACACAATGTGAGCTCTAATGAAATAAAAGAGCATAATTAACACAGTCGTTGTAATAGCTGTCCTGGAAGAAGGGAGGTGGAGGGAAGGATGACATAACCAGGAATCTAGACCAGGGCATTTTAGAGACATGGCATCATTGTATTTCTTAAGTTGAATGGTGAACACACTAGGGTTCATTTTATTATTCTTCTTGTTTTGATTCCAATAGAAATTATCTATGCATGGTTATGAATAATATATTTCATAAGAAAATTCTACTCTGGACCAAAAGGCAAAAATATATGAGTTTAAGGTCACTCGATGCCCAGTTCAGAGCTTCCTTCCACTGATTATGTGGCTTATAAATTATTGGGATTCCAGAAATGTTTCCTTTATGCACTACAATATTTCATTTAAGGATAAAGTCTTTTTAAATAATCTGTCTCTCAATACAGCTAAGTGTTTTCTCTCATTCATTATCCAGCACCTGGTTGTGGTTGGTCCGATAGTGAGGTTGGAGCTAACTCATTGCAAGTCAGAATCAGGGAACTTTGTCTAGATTACCATAAATGTATATTTTTTCATCTCATTATGGATAAATCTTTCAAAATATGCTAATAATACTTCCAGAAACCATAATTTTGGTTTAAGTTCTAGTATGTAGGGTGGCAAAGGAATGATAAAGTCAAGGAGTGTGTGTAAATTGTCTCAACACTGTAACTTATTTAAAAAATTTTTAATTTGGATTATAAAAAACATACAATGTTATATTAGTTGCAGATGCACAATATAATGACTCAACAATTCTATGTGACTCAGTGCTCATCACAATAAGTGCATTCTTATCTAACACTGTACTTTAAAATTAAACAAATGTCTACTAAAACCTGTTAAGATATGAAAATGCCTTAATTGCATTTTACCATACTTTAATAGATTTTACCCTGAGAATTCTCTTGATTAACTAAGGATTTAATCTTTGACCATTGTCTAAAACCGATCATCTAGGTTACATGCTTAAGTATGTAAGTTAACATGATTGTAAAACAAATTAAGTAAAAATAACATCCACTTTGAAAAGTACTTAAATTAAGCAGCATGTTCTTATAATATTCATTATATTCAAATTCATTTCCACTCAATATTCCCCTGAGATTGAAATTCAGAAACATGTGAATCTATTTTTATAATTTTCTGTACATTTGTGGAGACACACTGCCCTCTTTTGAACAAAAGCAGTTAAATTTCAGGGGAAAAAGTGAAGCAAAATCAGAATTCACTGAATGATATAGGGAGAGGATGCTAAATAAGTCATCTTTCCCTTTTTACAAAGGACTAAAGAATGACTATTGGACTGGATTTTAATTTCTCAAGGCCAAACTTTCTTTTGTATATTTTTTTGTTTTTTGTTTACTTTTATGGGTTCATTTGAACACAGCTTGCTGTTTAAAGAATTTTCATACACTTGGAATTCTCATCTTAAAAATATCCGATATTTCAGTAATTAATTAAAAAAACCCTGATATTCTCTGCAGATCGTCTATATTTTTTATAGACCATTCAACTAAAAAACCTTAAAAAAACCTGAAGTGTTTATAACTGTTTTACTGTTTGCTATCATTCATCTGCACAAAGGCTTTGTCCTTAACAAGAGTACCCACAGTTTAGCGGTAAGGCCGTTGCAATAAACCTGTCAGTGTGTGGTCCACTGTGTGTATACAAGTTTATAAGATAGTCTCTGTGGTAGATGGCTACTTAAAATTTATTTCTTGAATGCCACATCTATATTAACTTTTTCTCTTATTTTGTAATCTTTGGAAATTCTAAGTTAAAAAATTAAATATAGACTTCAAAATGAATGTGGCAATTTCATAATTGTCAGTTGTTTCTGAGAAAAATATTGAGACTCAGCATGACAAAGGAATATTTTCCACACAATATTATGTTATAGATGTTTTGATCACTGATTCTTGAGTGAAAGTAGATGAGTACAGAATATGGTAGCACTGTAATAAACATAGTGCAATTACTCTCTCTCTCTAATAGATATCTACTCATTACATTTTAAGATGAATTTATTATTCACGTTTGTTAAGTCCTCTTCTCCTCTGTGACCCAAAAGTATAGTCCCTAGGGAAGAGTGAGCAAAAGATTTTCTTCTGCCCTCTGTATTTTGCCCTCCCCCAAGATGGAGAGTCAGACAAGCATATCCTTTGTTGTGGTCAAATGTGAATGATTTAATAAGATAGCTAATAATTACAAAGTTTTGTTGATAATAAAAATGAAAATAAGATTGAATGTACAACAGATTATTGTCACTTCTACTGAAAAGTAACAGGTACCTTCAGTTCCTGGACAAGATGGTTAAAAGAATCACCAACAAGTTGGCGGTTCCAACAAGTACTTACATGGTAGAAACAGAAAGTAAGGTAGTAAGTGCAGGAAGCTAACCAAGAAAGTGGCAATCTAATATAATTAGGAAGAGGCTGTAGAGGGGATGGAAAGACACAAATAGAAAATGGGATAGAAAATGGATTATTTATCATGTCCCCACTTCTAAGAAGAGAAGAACAGGTTGTACTCCATATATATTCCACCACACTTTACTCACAACACTGCAAAACAAACAAACAAACAAACAAACAAACAAACAAACACACCGCCCCGAACCTAAAGAATCTAATAGCAACCACAAAAACTTAATGTCCATCATTGAGGGCATGTCCTACCGAAAGAAGCGAAACAGTCTCTCCTGATTGACTAAAGACTTTCCAAACTTATATTAGGCACCTTATAAAATGACAGCCAAAGAATTCCTACACATTTTAGTCTGCTCAGGCTGCTATTACAAAATACCATAAGCTGGATGGCTTATACATAATAAAATTTTATTTATCACAGTTCGGAGGTTGGAAATAGAAGATCAGATGCCCATATGGTCAGGTTCAGATTCTATATCTGCTGAGAGAGGGTTTCCTGGTTCATAGATGGCCTTTTTTCACTGTGTTCTCAACATGGTAGAAGGGGTGAAGGAGCTCTCTCGGGCCTCTTTTATAAGGTACTAGTCCCATTTATGAGGCTTTCCCCTTATGACCTAATCACCTCCCAAAGCTCACCTCCAAATACCATTGCCTGGGGTGTTAGGTTGCAAAATATGAATTTTCTGAGGGGACACAAACGTTTAGTCCACAGTGCTGGGTTTAACTAGATATTGTTAATGTGAATGTCAATTTCTTCTGAGATTCTAAAACCTTTCCAATTAATTGATTAAGTCCACATTAAAAGACTGTCTTTGGGGAGCCTACACATGAACAGGAAGGACTTAAAGAACCTGGAGAAGGTTTTTCAACAGCCTCCTTCTTTAGGCATCCCTACTATAAAAGTCTTCTATATATGAGTGACCTGGTATCCTTGGAGTTTTAACTCAACTTCATGGCAAACATAAAAACCCATGCTTTACTGTCTTCATCCTTGAACAGATGGCAAAGGCCTATGTCCTTTGTTTTAGGGCAATAGCTCCAAAAATAATCAATGTTTTTACCTGAGCTAGTTCTAGGCTCCCCACTTGATCTCATTGTTCTTCATGCAGTTCATGTATTACCACGACTGAAGAAACACTTTTAAGCCAGTAGATTAACCTGTTATCAGACTCTATTGTCATCTCTCTGTCACATTACTATTCCCCACTATGACACCCTGAATCCTGCCACTTTCTGGACCTTACCACAGTAGGATACTCACTAATGTCATACTCACTTAGGGACATTTATCTTGCTTAGATGAAAGATTCCCACTGAGAATATGACCTAATATTATTTGTTGATGGATCATGCTTCAATATTGAAACTTCTGATTCATAAAAAGCATGTGCTGTCACTAATAAGAACTCTCCTTTATTATACAGATCTGAGATAAAATTTCACATGGAAGAAATACTGTACAAACTAGGGTTTGTCAACTAATCAATGGTCATAGAGTGCACACATAGACAAATAACAGACCTGCTTTTTGAGGGTACATGACCTTGCTAGCGTTTACACAGTCAATAATAGCCATAGACATAATAAGTGTTTCTCTTGATCACAGTCTCTTGTTTTTAGAAGTAGAGAAAAGCATTATTCATAAATTTGTAAGACTTGTCATAACTTGAAAGGTGCTTATATATAATTTTTAAGTCACACCAGTATGACACGGTCTCTTGATAATTATCAAATGGAAGTATAAACGGAAGACAAATATTCCTATTTTGAGGAAGATTGTTAATCTAGTAACTACTAGACAGAGAATAAACATCAATGAACCCCCACTTTTCATTGACAGAGTTTATTATTAGCTTTGCTGCTCAGTGACAAAAAACTAAGACATTATATTAAAGAAACAAGAACATACACTGAATTCTTAGTGCATTAACAAAATCCTTGATGACTAATGCCAACAAACCAAGGGAAATTATTTACATAACAAAAATAGACACTAGCTTTATATTACCATTCCCAAGCATTTACATTGGTATGAACTGATATAATAACTTGCTTCTGTGTGTTATCTGGAACCAATGGTTACTTTTCATTAACACCATTAGTCTTATAAAGAGATGTATGTTATTGTGTTTTCTTTAAAAGGAGGTTATATTTTTGCATATGAATATAAAATTGTACAGATGCTCATTTTAATAAGATAATACAAAGAGATAGGTAGAACTCAAAAGCTTTAATATGCAGAATCTTCCTTATATAAAAATAAGAAATGAATGATAACAAGTTTTAAGATATTTCCACTTAAATTTTCACCCAAGCATAGAATGGAAAAATCAAAAAAAGGAAACAGGAACATGGTGTTCATCTTCAGTTATCCACAATACATTTATCACTGACACCTTAACTACAAAAATTTTTAATAATCACACTTTCGGGATAGTAGGTACAGTTTTCTACAAGGCTAACATAAATTTATTAATCACAGTTTGTAGGATGTTAGGAGTTTGACATGGAAAAGTGTACTAAAAGCATTTTGAAGTTGCTGAAATCAAATATCATGTCCACTTCACATTTTCACTTTTGAAATAAGAACAGATTTCTTGTGGTAATGGAGAAAAAAATGTGTTACAGCTTATAGTGGCAAACTGTATATATTATGGATTTAAGTAGACAAGTAATAGTATCTTTCCAGGACTACAACCATCCTACAATTTCTCAAAAACTTACTGTTCAATCCTGTGGATGTTATTTCACAAACACACACACACACACACACACACACACACACACACACTGATAATCTTGTTGGTTGTTGGTTGATGTTACTCATACAAATACTGGAGCAGATTGTGCTATAAAATTTTGGAAAGTGGCATGCTCAACTTGAGTGGGAGGTGTTATAGTGTAGCTTCGTACTGTACCATCCCACAAGAATATTTGTAACTACAACCTTCCTCTGCCGAGCTCGGGAACATTATATTCATTTGATTATTTAAAGCTCCGTTGAATAGAACATAATAAGTAAAGTTCTGTCCAAATGGTGAGTAGTGTTTTTGTTCAAATACCAATAAAATAAATTCTCAAACCATTCATTCCATCTAATAAATTTATTATTCTATTTATTCTACTTAGTTAAAAAGGTTAGTTTCTTATAATTGTAATTCCCCTAATTCTCTTCTTAATAATATACATTTGCCATTTTGTAAATGGCCCTCTTTTTTTGAATGGTGCTCACCTCTTCATCCTCAAAAAGATCGATCCATCTCAAAATGTCAATATCTGTGTCATGACATTATGCAATGCTATTTGTGAAGTATTTTTTAATTGTCTGTTCATGAGCTATCCAGAAAGAGATTTTGAAAAGATTGAAGGTTATGACTTTCACATTTAACTTCTAGAGACTGTAGAGTATAATTTCCAAGGTACAAGTAAGGAATCTTTGTTGTTGTTGTTGTTAATTAGTGCACTTTTTACAAGATTAGAAAAATGGTTCACCATAAAACACAAACCCTTAAAAGTCTGTCAAAAGCTCAATTGTCACCTTAAAAAATTTTTGATGTTTTTACATCAATAAAAATGTGATTATTAAATTAACTTAAAACTCTAAATTATAAAGCACATTTAATTTTTGGTGCTGTAAATCTTTAAAGCAATACATTTAGGCTAATATTTGTGCTGAAATTCTGTAAACTTGTACTAAAATTTGCATTCATTGATATAATTTATAAATAATCTGCAAAAAATTATTTTGCTAATTTTCTTATTTTTAATCTATTAACCTCAATGAACTTAGATATCATTGTCTAATAAATATAATAGATAAAATATATTGTTATCACCTAGAATCACAAATGTGACAAATTAAAATATAGTTGTCTAGGTTATTTATTAAAATTGTAGAGAATGAATATATCAAGTTCTTAAAGTAAATCTTACACTTGGGATTGCAGTTGTGATTCTGATAACCTATACCAAGTGAACTCGTTGTATGTAAGTTAAACTGCAATTTTTGTTCAAATACAGGAGCTAATATTTGCACATAATATAATTTTATGTAATAGCAATAGTAAAAGAAAAACTGAATTTTTTTTTTTTGTGAACTAGCAGTTTTGGTTAGCTCATAAGAATTTAGGTGTTGATGGGTTACCATTAACTACCTGCCTTTGCCTTTGTCCTTTGAAGTCTACTGAACTTTGAAGTTATTCCTATTTTTTTTAAATGAGAAACTAAAAAATATGTGAGAACATTTAAACAAAGAATATGATATACATCTTTTCATATGAACTTAGTATTGTAGTAATGCAATTTCTCTTACACTTATTTTAATATACTACTTATCTAGAATTTTCCACATGAACAATTATTAGGCTTACAAGATGTTGATCATGTTTTATGCTTCTAAAATCATAATACAACGGTTAGCATTTTCCTTTAAATATGCAAATACCCAGACAAATCTAAAAGGCAAATTAGGAGGTCAGTATGAAAATGTTCAAGTCTTAGCTTTTCTGGAATAATTATTTCAGAATATTTTCCCTAGAAAAGCACCACGTTCTTTTTTATTTACACGATTATCATTTATATTTGGGGGGAAGCTATTCAATTTAGGCAAGTTGGCTTGCTCATCTGCAAGCTTCCAATGAATATTAAGTATACTAACACATGTAAATCTCAGTGCAGTGACTGACCAACACTGACCATTCAGTACATAATAACTATTGTTAGAATTACTTTACACGTGTGTATTTTAAAATGCATTGAGGCCTGACTATAATAAAGTCAATATCGCCTTCATTTTCCTCCCCCTATCCTGCATATACTTCTATTGCAACATTCACAAAATAATATCACATTCAGAAATTGTTTTTAATTCTGAGATACTCATCGTTTCACGTCTAAAATTGTCAGGTCTTTTCATTTTCTTCTAGGTTAACAGTTAATGAAGATTTCCAGCAGAGTGTAAAGGTGGCAATTACAGCAGAATTTTTGAGCTGCAGAGCTCAGTTGAAAAGTAAATTCTATCTTAATCAAAGCCCTATCAAGAAAGAGGTAGCAAAGGGTAATGCAGTAGTTACACTGGGTGGGTATTTGTAATGGAAGCACTGCTGCTCTTACAGCCCTGATAGCATCTGTTCTCAAACAGCCATGTTGAGGGGAAAATATCCGTTCTTGTGTTTAGGTTCACGCATTTGTTCTGTTCTTGAGATATGATTTACTTCACATTTTCGATAAGAGATTAATAAGATTATTCTTTATGGTTTCTTTTTTCTAATCACTGAAGTAAATATGGTTATTAAATATAATTTGAAAATCACTGGAGGGTACAAGGAAGCAGTAAAAAAAGATTGTATATGACATGTCATTTAATGATATACTTATCCTTAAAGTCACCTCAAAATGTATGTTCATATTTCCTTGTATTTAATATTTTATATAACACTCATTGGAAGCTTGCAGATACACCAGCCAACTTGCATCAGTTAAACAGCTTTCAAAAGATCCAAATGACAAAAGTATGAAAGCAGGAAGATGATTCTAAGTCTGAATCTAAACTTCAATTTATACAATGTAAAAACTATTTTTCAAATGGAGAATAATAAAAAATAATGATAATAATAAGCTTTCTTTATAAATTATCTCAAAAGTAGAATTTGCATTTCACAGATGTCCCATTCTCAGGGTAAATATTGGATAATCTTTAGCATATTAACCATTCATTGTCTTAATAACATTTTTAGTTACAGTTCATATTGAAGTAATTTAATTTGCAACAGAGTTGTGGTAACCAGGTCATCTTTTTCCTTAAAGGCTACAAATCACAAAAATTCTGGCATAAACTACTTGGCTGTCTCCAGACTTGGAACCAGTCGTCTGAAACAAATTTGTCAATGTAGTTTCGTTGATACTTTTAAAGAAATTGATTTAACACTTAAAAACGTCTGTTTAAATGAAAAAAGGATTTCTTGATATTGAAAGAATTTCCAAGTTTCAAATGTTAAAATGGTTGATACCTACATCAAATTTATATTTGAATAAATAAAAACTTTGCATAACACTTCAAAGGTTGTCATAAAAGGCATAAAATAATAAAACAAAGACCGAGAGCATCAAACACAATGTGGGTAGGTATAAGTCTTACAAGTTAAAAATATTAAATAAATATATTAATTAAAAATTAAATAGGTGCAATAAATTCTTTAATAATAATATATGCAGTTGGTCAAGGGCAGATCTTGGGTTAGAACTCATCTCTTCTGCTTCTTTGTCCAGCTGGTTCTTCAAAACAGTCTTCTCATTTGTATTTTCAGCTGGTCATTGAAAATTGGTACCTTATACCTAATATGAACAACATTTAGTATTATCTATAATTTCACCTACAAAATATGCTTCAAGATTATACTAAATTTTCTGAAAATTCAGATAGAGTTTGGTTGTTGAGATACCATCCTCACTTATTTGTAAAATTATGTGCATCCCAAGTATTTGTTTGCCAAGATGCAGGCAGGGTCGACAACAATAAAACAAACGAGAAGATTAAGAAATGGACAAAGGACTTGAATAGACATTTTTCCAAACAAGATAGACAAATAGCCAATGATCAAATGAAAAGATGTCCATCACCACTACTCATTAGAAAAATGTAAGTAAAAACTATGAGATGCCACTTTACGCCCATTTGGGTGGTTATTATTAAAACAAACAAACAAAACAGAAACAAACAGAACACCCAGAAAATAGCAACTATTGACAAAGACAGGAAGAAGCTGGAACCCTTGTGCCTTGTTGGTGGGAATGCAAAATGGTGCAGTCACTGCTGAAAGCAGTGTGGTGATTCCTCACAAAATTGAATATAGAATTACCAGCAATTCCACTTCTGCATATATACCCAAAAGAATTGAAGCAGGGACTCAAGAAATATTTATACACACATCTTCATAGCAGTACTATTCACAATGGCCAAAGGGTGGAAACAAACCAGTGTCTGTTGACATAAAATTTGGTGTATACATAGAAAGAAATATTATAACCTTAAAAAGGAAGATACATTCTGACACATTCTACAGCATGGATGACTCTTGAAGAGAGTAGGCTAAGTGAAAGAAGCCATTCCACAAAAAGAAAAATGATGCAGGAGGTTCTTAGGATAGTCAAATTTGTAAAGATAAAAAGTAGAATGGTGGTGGCCAGGGACTGGGAGGAGGGGGAAATGGGATTTAGTGTTTAATGGATTCAGAGTTCCAGTTGGGGAAGATGAGAAAGTTCTGGAGACGGATGGGGTAATTGTTGTCCAACAATGAGAATGTACTTTATCTTACAAAACTGTATACTTTAAAATAATTAAAATGGCAAATTTTTGTTTATGTATTTAACCATGTTAAATACCTATGTATGAGAGAGATGAATTCCACATGATTTTAATTTATGGTATAATTTTTGTACTCTCCCTCCAAAAAAACTGTATTTTTAGCTTTATTCTAAGCCGAGTAAACTACTTAGCAGACAAATGTTTTGATTTTTCATAAGGAAAATTATATAAATGTATAAGAATGATTGTCCTATAAAGTTCCCAAAAGAGTCCATGTGGAGAGTCCTAACTGTCCTTTCCAGAAAAGGACTTAAATGAACATCAGCATCTTTGTGAACTGAAGTAATTAAGATCTATGCTGTTTCATTTCTGCCTCAATATGTAATTAAAGCTAGATCTTTTTTTTTCTTTCAGCTGGTTACATTTCTGAGTCAAAAAAATTTTTTATATGAATGATTCTTCAAGTTAAATTGGTCCCACTCAAAAATATTTCTTCTCAGGAATGCAAACTGAACATCACCATAAACACGAATCACTGTCTGGGAAAAAAGTCAGAACATATATTGAATTGAACTGAATGTAGATGGTCAGCTCTTCTGACAAATAAGCTCCTTGTGTCCTGTACAAACATTTGCTTTACCTGTAAAAAAAGATATCACACTGATTAATCCCTGGGGTTTGCCTAATATTGTGCTTTGTTTGTATTTCCATAAATGAAATACCACAATGACTATGAGTGTAATATCTAATATCCAATACATTTCAGTTTTATATAATTTTAGCTTTAGCAAAGTGGTTCCATGTATTATCTCTAAATATTTCCATCAAAATAAGAGAAGCTGCACCAAGGAAGAACTATTAAAACTATTTTTTTTAAAAAAAGGGATATATTGATGTGACCTGATGAGAAAAGCAGTGTGAGCTAGGAGCTGAAAACTCTCGGTTCTCTTCACCATAAATTAACTTCGTGGTCCTGAGTCTACTAATCTAATATCTCAGAGTGGCACTTAAACTTATTAAATAAGCAGAGGAGACTTGAAAAAGAAGGTGTGAACTTGATACAAAGCCCTCTTTTTTTGGCACTTAAAACATTTTTTAAATACAAAAAAGTTGATGATTTTTAGTCTCTCAGCCATTCCATATAATTTGGCAAAGTTATGCAGATAAAAAGGACAAACTTGACCCATTCTCTCAAAGCTCAAGAGCTTAAATAATTTTTCTACTTCAGATTTTCTAGACTGACTGCTGTGTTGGAACATTCAGGGAGAGATCATGTCTAGGCACTTGAAAGGCCTGGGTTCGATCTTTCGAAGAAGATAAAAGTCCTGGTGGAGAAGTCAAAGAGATAGTCCCAAACTTGCCAGGGAAACTTTACAAGTCAGCACTAATAGTCCCAGGGGTTTACTCAGAAAGGGGACTAAGCAAAATGTCCTAATGTTATATGCTTGTTAAATATGACCTAAGACCCAAGGTTGGAATGACTGTTGTGAATGAACGAATAAATAAAGCCAGAAAGAAGAAAGAGAATAAAATATAAGGGATATGTTGTTGCTGTTTTTCCTCCAAGAGTTTATTCCACTGAACCTACATTTCTAAGTATTACAGAGTAAATAATTGAACGGGGAAAAAAAAGTCCTTCTTCAAAACTTTATGACAAAGCTACAAAATGATTTTTGGTTTGATGTTTCCTGCAGCTATACCCGATGAGGAAGAGCTGTAGGTCAAGGTGAATAGGGTTACTTGGCCTTCTCTGACAATCTGAGTTTGAAAAGGTGAGCCTGTCAGTGTGAGAACCTACTTACTCCCAGCAAGGGGGCTAAAGATTCTATGGAAAGTGTGGATCATTAAGAGCATAGACATTTTTGCTGTTCTTTTCTACCTGTGCAACCATTGAGCAGTTTTCCTTTCTTTAAGAGTAAAAATTAACAGGCACCAAACTTTCCTGCTGCAAGAATGCTCAATTTTAAGTCATTTGTCTTTTGACGCTTTGGACTACCGTGGGAAAAGTGTATGTTAGTGTCCCAAATATCAAGTTTCCCTGTGACAATATGATGCTTTCACGAACGTTGTATCAAGAAGGTAACGGTGAACAAGTGTGATAGCATTTTTTTTAACTCAAGCACAACCGTTACCAAATATTCGACGAAAGGTTCATTAAGTTGACTCGGGATGATATCACCTAAATATTTAGAGCTACTGATTCATGAAATCTTATTAGAAATCTGAAATTTGGCCTTTTTTTTCCCTCCAGGTAATTTGTGATGCAAGCGTTTCATGTATTGTGTTCTGAGAAGCATCGAAATAAATAAGAAGCAAGCAATAGAACAAATAACCACAAGACAACCGTGTAGACATTTCCCACAAGAACAACAGCGGCTGTCGGGTTCCCGAAAGCTACAGTGTCAGCTTTTCTGAGGTGACCTTGCTACGCTGGTCTCCAATCACCGATATTTCTCATTTTATCAATTCTTTTTGAGGGAAACCACCTGGAGAGTGTGATTCTTTCGTTTGAAGAAGTTCCAAGTACTCTGTAAGATTTAATCATAAATACAGAACTTTAAAAATTTTGCCCATTCTTTTTATTCAAGTTTATGGAAAACTTACTATAAGAAATTTTGAAACCTGCACTTAAACTATTGAAGATAATCAATTATCAGTCCCCTAAAGGAATCTTTAATCTTTTAAAACTAACTATATAAAATGATTCCTGGAAATAACATTTTAACTCTTTCACAATAAATGAATGGAGATTCTTGTTCTTACAGCTTTGTTAGAGTACCAATAATAAGCAATTGAAATAGCTATTGGAGCCAGGGTTTAATATTAAAACTGTCCCTAAGCAAATATCTAAGACAAAACACCCAATAATCTCAAATTTCTCATGACTTTTTGGTCTCATTGTAGAACCATAAATAGAGTTTACCACACTTCCTTGGAAAAAGAGTGTCAGGTATTATTTTTCCATTTTTTGTCTAATTTAACAAATCACATAGCTGGCCAATCTGTCCCACTCTATTAGATTTTATTAAGCAAATACTCCTCATTCTCATTTTAAACTTCCGTTAGCAGTCAGGTTACTGGAAATGACATGATTATCCATTCATTTGAAGATACTTATAATTAGTATGTGATTACTGGGTCACCTCTTAAATGGGAAATTGCAATAATTAAGGAACAAAGATTCATCCTAAATAAGTTCTAATATATAATTTCAGGTATGAGTAATAGGCTTGCGAACGAAGAGATTTGGGCCATTTAGATCTGGTCATTGCGTATATGTGTGTAGTTTCATTTAACATAATGCATTTCTATTCTAATTATGTCGTTAAATATAATTTCAACCATCTCCAGTATGAAGATACATTTTCAGCAAGACATTTTTAACTAAAATATTTCTATGAATAATATTTCTAGAACAGTTTTTCTGAATATTGTTACAGCTGAAAAAAATCACAGGGATAAATCACTTAAATTCTACAAGAAATGCACATTAAGGAATAGATAATGGGGATAATAAAAGTGACAACTCCCTGGCTCCTTTAAAATTTGAGTGTACAAATGCACACATATGTATATATATATATATGTATATATATAATATGTAATAAAATATGTACAGTATAATATGCATTATTTTATAAATACAACACACACTAAATAAACATCATATATGTACTAGGCAATGCATAATAAAACACAGTAATACATATATGTATATGTACATCATTATACACACACATATGTGTTCATATGTATTATACACACATATATGTGTTCTTGATACCACAGTGAATCTTTACAAGCTATAGTAGTATATACGTATTATGGGCTATTAAAGGGCTCTCTCTATGAAGAATAGAGGTAGAAAATTATTTAATTTTAATTATTTAATTTTTATGGGCTGGTATCATAGACAGTGAATTGGTCAGATTCTTAGAAACTAAAATGATGAATACCTGCCCAAATATATCATAAAGGCTAAAGAAAATTGAAAGGCCAATGTAAGGCCTTTCGCAGAGATATTTCATAGTTTTCTAATGGCAGAGTGATATTAAATGCCAAAGAGAGACAGATTTTTTAAACTTTTGCTATTTTAATGTATTTTTATTTTTATTTCTTTTTAAAGATTTTAATTATCTAGTTTAGAAAGAGAGAGAGAGAGAGAGAGAGAGAGCATGAGTGGGGGTAGAGACAGAGGAAGAGGGACAGAGAGAGAATCTCAAGCAGATTCTGTACTGAGCCCAATGTGGGGCTCAATCTCATGACCCTGAGATCATAACCTGAGCTGAAACCAAGAGTTGGACACTTAACTGACTGAGTCACCCAGGTACCCTTTTAATCTATTTTTAAGAAAATTAAAATAGTACTATTTCACATTTAAAATAAACATTTTTATAACAAAACATGTTTTAAACTTGACTCAATAGTTGGCGTTTGTCCAATGAGTTTGTAACTTGCAATTTGACAAATGTGATAACTCTAAGAATAAGTGGAAAGCATGTGTGCCAACAACAAACAAAATAATTTATGTAGGATTAAGTATGTGTTAATCATTGTGCTAAGGACTTCACATATGGTATCTCATTAGTACCCAAACAAATATATGACATAATTGCAACATCTGCTCTATTCAACTAACACCAACTAGAAGCAACAAACTCAGATTCAGGTTAACTACCAAACTAAACTCATAAACACAATAGACCTCACCCACCACTTAAATTTATAAAAAAATATAGGTCTGGTAATTGCACAGCAGAGTAAGATCTTAGGACTTAAGGGTCCAGCTTCAGCTATACTAGTCACTCTGTATTCGAGATCACACACACACATACACACACACACACATTGAGTGGGCATGAGTCATGTACTTAGAAAAACTTTCTAAGTTTTTCTAGCTTTTGCATGTTGTTAATAACTTAGCTCTCACTGGTACCTGGCCAGCTTTCATTCATTAAATTCTCAATCAAGCCAGCTCTTCATGGGTGGTAAAGCATATGATAAACCCACATAAGGTTGCATTGAAATGAAATGGTCTGATGAAATGTACCCTCAAGGACAAAATTAAGACACAATATGTTGTTACATTTAATGGAGTTCTCAGCAGTGTCTTTAGTCACAGTGGAAACTCAAAGTAGAATATGTCTATTCATATCGGGATCTATTTAAAGCTAACAAGAACTACTTCAAAAGCTCCTATGTAATTTACTGCTTTTGGGGGGAGAGCTGACTCAGTCTTGAATACTCTTTATCCAACGCCATTTGAGCTGATTTATTTCCTGTTAGAATTCTGTAAACATTTTAACCAAATTAACCATCTCAGCAAGGAAACAGGAAATGTGTCATTTTTCAGTGTAAAGATACAGAACTTAGAATCTCAAGGACCAATCACAACATCTTCCCCTGTAAGAAAATCCGTGGACCAGAATGAGGTGTCTCCTCTTACATCCCAGTGTTGTTTTTTGTTTGTTTTGTTTTTCTTTTTCTTTTCTGAGTAAATAACTAGCGTTTTCTGGTAGGGATGAGCATGGCACACTTTAATTCTTCTTTGGAATTCTGATGGGATATTCATCGTGTGAATTGAGAGCCCAATTCTTCCCGTAACGTCAGCTGTATTGTCAGTGCTGCCCAATGTATAGACTTATTCTCGCCTACTTACCTTTACTATCTACAGAGTGAATGCCAGCAGAAATACAAGCTCAGACCTTTCAATTTGTGAACTTCTTTCATTAAAGAAGGTGACATGCTTTGCTTTACTGGCCAAGGAGAAAATTGTCCAATTTCAGACAATTTAGCAATAGAGGCTATCAGTTCTTCTGAGGGTGTTAGTGTAAGTCCCAAATATAGATCTGATCATGACCATGATGTTCTCAACCACAGCCCCTGATAATGACTTAATTCTGTATATACCATTTTGTTTCATCTTTGAGCTTTTGCCAAGCTGTTCCATCCTTAGTGGAATATAGCATTGACGTGACCCTTGATATAATAGAAATTTTGAATCCAGTGTTGGCTACATCATTCGTGAGCCTCAGGGCAAAATAAAAATATGGCGCCCTTTGATCAAAAAACATTAAGAATTTCAAGACAATGGCAGCAGAGCATAAAACATGGTACTCTTCTGAATATGGTGGTTTGTGCAGCAGTGCAAGTAGCACACCATGAATCTCAGAATTATCTCATGTCTCTCAGTAATTGAGCTGTCTTTACCAAAGCTATGTAACAGGCCAGTGATGGACTCTCAAGAAGATTATAGCGAGCCATGGCATAAGGGAAGTTGTCAACCCAAAATCCCCCTGGAAGGTTCGACAGTACTATTCTGCCACTGCCTCCAGTCTGCACGTTCTCACAGAGCCGATATTCCACATTATTATGTAGAAACCAATAAATGTTACTCAGCGATCAGCTGAAACTCTGCCTGAGTCTTTTGATGAGGAGGGTGGATTTGCTAGGGGATCCAATCTGAAGAAACAGAGTAGGGGGGAAACTTGCTGTGAGGCCGGTTTGCGGCAGTCTTTGAGGTTTTCCTTACACCGCATATCAGTCAACATAAACTTTTAATCATGAACAGTTTCAGCATACGTGCTGAAGCAGAGGCTGTCGGTGGAACCAGATTGGCCAAGTCCTAAAAGCTATCCAGGAACCATCTGCTTTTCTCATCCTAAGTCAAACAAGGCTATTTTACAGTGTGCTGTTTACAATTAAATCCCCTCTGTCAAACATTTATCTTATAACTAATGTTTGATATTCATTATAGAGAAGGTGTGGGACAATTCTAAAGGTCCCGAATTAATGTGATCAAATAAAATTGGCAAAACATGTAAATGTCCACTGTCTAATCATAGAACAGCTATGATCTCTATTCCTACGATACATGTATTTCAATTATGCACTCACATATGGATATTTTTTCTAATTTTACAAATGTTCTTTTTATCATAATTTTATTACCTCCCATTACACAATCATCGTACCTTGAAATTTTACTTTCAGTCCTCTATTACTGTTTTTTTTATCCTCCTATAGGGATTACAGTTCACTGTGAGCTAGTTTCTAATAATCCCAAAGGACTTTGTTTATCTGCCTTCAGCCGTTCAATTTTATTGATTATAGATGCAACTGGGTTGCTCTGCTGAGGATCAGCAGTTGTCTTATCCAAATTCCACTTTTAATATTTAGCTCCAGGAATCATTGACAGAACTTTCATCACATTAAACCAACAACAGTTTATCAAATACCCTTGATCAAAATCTTGTCTGTACTTCTCTCTCCAAACTTTCACTTGGTCGAGGCTGCCTTTGACTTATTGATATGATGTGACAATCGTTCCTGCTTCTGACCCCACTCTGCATCATGCCCTCACTCTATAAGCACCAACACTCTTTAGATCAAACTGACAAACTGTCTAGACAAAACAGGCTTCATGCAGTGCTCATTCAGTGCTCCTTTTTTTAAATTAATTAATTTATTTGAGAGAGAGAGTACACATGGGGCAGAGCCAGGGAGAGAAGCAATCTCTCTGCCAACGTGGGGCTTGATGCAGGGTCCAATCTCACAACCCTGACATCATGCCCTGAGCTGAAATCAAAGGCAGGTCCCTCAACCAACTGAGCCACCCAGGTGCCCCAACTTTTTTTTTTTAATTGTATGAAAGCATAGAGAACAGGAAAAAATGCAGCATTCACAGCAACAATATACTGGAATTATTATAATTTCCAAAGAGAGCTTCCAAACGTCCCCAAATCACTGTGGTTCAGACACACATGGACGCAAGAGAAACTTGAGTGCATACCAAGAACACCAATATGGAGATGCAAGCCATAAACTCAGGGAACCATTTGGATTTCAAACCTTGCTAGTTATGAAGACTCTCAGAAATACCGATTAGATACAATTTTTGGCACAGCTGTATCTTATTACTGCTTGCAGTGTATTTCTTGATTTTAAAAAAATATCTTATAAATGGGCACAAGCTCATAGGTGCATAGACCAAATTTTCACTTATCTTGAATTCCTTAAGTAAGAGTTGTAAGAAATATTCTGCCAAGGACCTGATCCTTATGTATCTCTACGCAGAACACGCAATTACTAGAATCAATTTTTAGCCAGTTTCCTCCACTAACTTGCTTGACAATTTTAAATGCCATCTTTGTTGTTTGCTAAATAAGATTTGCTAAATAAGATTAAATATTATTTTTCCCTAAGCAAGTCTGCCTGAACCTCAGTAAACCCTTTCAATCAATATATTTAAGTCTATTCTTCACCCTCAGAGAGTAATTCTTCTAGAACTTAAAAAAATTTTTTTTTTTAGTTTATCACCTCTCTCCATCTGGTACTTCTTACATTTCTTCACCTTCCATTACTCTCATATCACACCTTTAGTGTCTATCCTCTAATTCTTTCTCTCCCCCCCCCCAAATGATTGTCACTCATTGTATGTTTACTCCAAATCATTTCTTCTGCTGGATTTCCATCACCCTTATCCATGTCTCAACATTGAGCATCTCCCTAGTTCATTTGGAGAATTTTCCTTTAATGATTTATTAACTTTCTCTTAATAGAGATGACCTGTTTTTCAAAAGCACACTCAAGCAGGCGGCATGCGCCCATAATTCTGAGGGACCTAACTCTGGAGGGCTAAGCAATTCGGGGGCTCTCTGGTACCTTCCTCAGAACTCTTTCTAGATTCTCCTCTGACCCAGAGAAGAAAATTTCTATACTGGCCTTCTTCTTCTTGACCAGAAAGAACCTAGAGTACCTCCCACTCTAGGACGCAGAAACTGCTAAACTAAAGGAGATACATAGATTAGATTGGAACTGGGGGGAAGTGACAGGTTGCTTCCTTGCCATATTGCGATAGTCTTAGCTATTTATTTATTCTTTTGATCCTTAGAAAAATGTCATAGCCCCACGCAAATCGAGCATCTTTTGGAACGCCTGGGTGGTGCAGTCTGTTAGGCGACCCACTCTTGGTGTTGGCTCAGGTCTTGATCTCAGGAGATCAAGCCCCACCTGAGGCTCCCTGCCTCAGCATGGAGTCTGCTTGGGTCCTTCTCCCTCTGCCCCTCCCCCCCGCACTTGCTCTCTTTCTCTCTCTCTCTCTTTCTCAAATACATAAATAAATCTTTTTTAAAAAATGGAGCATCTATTTCTTATACAAACATGAAAAATATGGAGTTGTATTTAAATCCCCATGATCCTTAATGAGCCAAGATACTTTGCTGTAGAACTCAATGTGATCATGTTTGATGTGAAGATCATTAGTTTCTCAAGGTAATGTTTAAATTATTGCAAATGCTTTTGTAAAGCAAAGTAGAAAAAAAAAAGATCATTGAATGTTTTTCTTTAAAAATTGATATACTCAAAAAATATTTAAATAGTTATGCCTATGGGGCACCTACGTGGATCAGGTGGTTAAGCATCGGACTCTTGATTTCAGGTCAGGTCATGATCTCAGGGTCCTGGGACTGAGCACCTCATTGGCTCCATGCTCAGCTGGGAGTCTGCTTGGATTCTCTCTCTCCCTCTCCCTCTTCCCCCTGCCCCCTGCTCATTTTCACTCTCTCTCTAAAATAAATAAATATTTAAAAAAATAAATAGTTATGCCTATTAATAGTCTTGATTTTAAGAGTAAAATTATATATTCATCTTGTTTTAAATTCATCTTGTTTTAAATGAAATTTTCTTGAAAAATAGTAAGGTTGTAAGTATTTAAAGAGAAATTTAAATATGATCCAAGTTATTTAGGTAATAACATTGCACAATAAAATATAGCTAAGCTAAGCTAATTAGATATTATTAAAACATTAATTTTTGTCTAAAATATATTTTTAAAATATTTGAAATAATGGTACACATTTATTAGTAGCATGGACTTTGGAATCAGAGAGAACCATGTTTCAATTCCAGGTTTATTTCTATTTTTGTGCCCTTAGACAAAGTACTTAATTCATGTGGCCCCAGTATTCTCACATATAAGTCAGAGGTAATGATCCCACAGTAAATGTCAGTCCCTCCTCCTTTGTTCCTAATCTTTCTCTCTTTTCTATATCACTAATTAATTAATTAATTAAAATGTTAAAAAAAGAAAATAAAAAAATAACTATTTGGTTGTACCAGATTCTTAAAGACACAACTGTCCCCTCCATGCAGAGAAATAAGTAAGTAACATGACCTTTGTACAGTCTTATATCACTTATTTACAAAGTATGAGGAGGACAGCAATTGATAAAGTTTTCTGTTTGCCTATGTGTTTACATGTTTGGACCCTTTATTTTTCCCTCCTTGTTATTATGTACATGGATTGAAACCAGGCACCAGACAGTATTAGAACATGATATTTAATTCAGGGAATACAAAAATAAACTCCACCAAAATCCAGGTCACTAGTTGATCTAATGGATACAATTATCTTAAGAAACTAACTTGACCAATAATTTAACCATACCACTAACTTGGGTAGATAGCTAGGGTATGGCACATTTAATAATTAGTCAGAAAGCATACACATGAGTCGATATCTTAATTTTGGACAAAACTTTGATTTGGGTCTAAAAGATCTCTCTTTTTATTTAGAGGAGAGATTTATTCGAAGGACTATTACAACATATAAAAACTACAGAATGCCATAGAGTGGTAGAGTTGATATAACACACACAAAAAACAAACTTTTAAAATCTAGAATGTACAAAGTACCACACAGTTTGATCACTAAGTCATTAGTTGGTAAGCAAACCTCACAAAACAACTTCATATCAGCCGAGGCAAAAACCACCAAATACAACACACTTGAACTGATGGATTTTAAGATGTTGAAAATACAACAACCTTGCTGTACTTTGGGGGTCGCTGATGCTAGAAACAAGGGTGATGTGAATTCACATTGAGGCTAAAGATTATTGAAAATAATGAAATGTCAAATTAACTTAGCACAATACAACTATTTACACAGACATCACAAAATACAGATTAATGATCAAACATAGTGAAAAGAACTTTAACAACTGGGTTAAAGAATAAACCATATGAGTTTTAGCTAAAAGAAATATGTAGTTTTTAAAGTCAGAAGTACTCCCCAAATTTCTTTCACCCAAAATAAGAATATATTTTTCATGAAGAAATGTAATTTCTTTTCTGACAAATACTAAAGCAACATAATATGTTCCCACAGAATTAAAAACAAAGAGTAGAGCTGCATTGACCCAAGAGAAGATCTATTCCTGACCAATAAGCTTGTGCAGTATGCATCTTCCAGAGCATACTGAAAGAGAATAATTGTTTCGATGTGTGGGTATTTCATAGATTTGTGCCATTTGCTACAATACATAGCGATTTTATGCTTTACGTGTGTCCATTCTCTAACACACACTTTGGAGCATTGCATTAATTCTGAATTTTAAAATCAGAAAATAGCAATGAATAAACCCTGAAACAGTAATGAGTATTTATATCATCAACATATTTCCTCTTTTATAATTATTGATAACATGACAAATAACTAAGAGCTTTTTGAGTGAGTAAAACTGTGTCGTTTGTTTAATGGTTGGAGGGAGGGAGGAAGAGAAAGGGAGTGAGAATATGCCATGTGGGTGTATAACTTACTGTCTGAAATGCATTAGCCAAGTTTCTCACAATTTTTCAGTTTCCATATAAATAACTTTGTTTGGTTAGTGATGTCATACCACTGCAGAGTAATAGTATTTTTTCTCAAATTATAATATGACACACTGGAATTTTCAGATGCTGTTGTAATTTAAGACAGCTCTCATTCTTCCATTTGAACCATTTTAGGTGAATTTTAAAGAAAGTGGTACACTAATATGCAAGGTGTATTATTTTTTATGCTTCTATTTTATTTAAATATGTTGTATCTTGTTCTGCTATACAATCACAGATAGGATCCAATCTTCTATTTTCTCTAAAACCTCCAATTTAGATCCTACCTCAAAGGGCTCATGAAAGCGTACCCTTTAAAGACTTTCTCCTTTTCCATTGGATCATCTGTGAAACACTATGCTTAAATTCATTTGGGTAGAAAAAAATGCACATAACAACAAACAAATATAAAATCCTTTTTTTTTTTTTGAGATTAGAAAAATGTTCTGCCAATTTATTGGTCATAATTCTTGTTTCATTTTCTGTTTACACACAGGAAGAGACTTTAAAATTAGAGTCTGTATTTTCCTTGAAAATGAGTATTAACTGTACTTCATACCATACCTTGGCAGTTAGTAGACAATTTACGAATGGCCTGCTTCTGAGCATAAGAGATAACAGGAATCCCACTGAGACCATTGTGCCATTGGCCAAGGTGATTTGCTCACAGCCAAAGGAGACAGGGAAAGACAAGTAATGCAGTGAAATTTCAAAAAATCACACAACTAAATACATCATTTTCATGACTTTATGCATTTCAAAATGTATTCTTGTTATAAATGCAATAATTGTTTATTGTAAGTATATGGATGTACACATAAAATGTATGCATACATGCACACATATTCGAAAAGATGAAATCCTTTCTCCAGCTCCTTTAGGTGTAGGGTTGCGTATTTGAGACTCTTTTTTTTTTTAATGATTTTTTATTATATTATGTTAGTCACCATACAGTACATCCCAGGTTTCCGATGTAAAGTTCGATGATTCATTAGTTGCCTATAACACCCAGTGCACCATGCAATACGTGCCCTCCTTACTACCCATCACCAGTCTATCCCATTCCCCCACCCCCCTTTGAGACTCTTAATCTTAGGAAACAAACTGAGGGTTGCTGGAGTGGAGGGAGGTGGGGGGATGGACATTGGGGAGGGTGTGTGAGTGCTGGGTGTTGTGTAAGACTGATGAATCTCAGACCTGTACCACTGAAATGAATAATACATTATATGTTAATTTAAAATAATAATAAAATGACAAATAAATAAAAAGATGAAATCCCCTCTCACTCTAATCCCACATCCCCCCCCCAAAAAAAAAGCTCAAGAAATAATCACCTTTTAAAATTTAGTGACCATTTGTACTAACTTTGTAACTAGTCACTGAAGAAGCTAGGGAGATGGATAGTAGGGTTACTGGACAGATTTAAGACAAAGATTCAGTACTATCCTCACAGGATTTTGGTACCTGACTAATAAGCTTGCCCTGAGGACTGAAGAGTTGGAATATGTGAACTCCAAGCACATAATGAATATTATGTAAGTGTTTCATTAAAAAAAAAACCAAACACTAATTAATTAATTAATTACACAAAGGGTATTTAGTGTACCATCTGAAAGAAAGAAAGAAAGAAAGAAAGAAAGAAAGAAAGAAAGAAAGAAAGAAAGAAAAAAGAAAGAAAGAAAAAAAGAAAAAGCAGTCTGGAGTGGCAGCCTGAGCTCAGACTTCAGATCTCCCACTTACCAGCCATGTGGCCTTGGTCTATGTGCTTATTGTCCCCTGTGGCTCCTTTTCATTCCTCTTCTGTGAAGTAAAGATGACAACAGTCCCTGAGTCATGAGTTTGTAAGGATTAAATAAATTGATGTTTGTTAAGTGCTGAGAACACTACATAAGGATTTATGAAATAAAGTGCTACCACTTACAGAATAAAAGGTTCCTGAGAAGTCATTAAAACTAAAATACCTAAACAAAAAATTAAATACATCTAATGCTGTATATTATATAAGACATAAGGAGAGAAATAACCAGTTTTATGCTGTGTTAACACTTATCACAAAGACGCCAATTCTTCTCATACATGTGCATATGCATACAATTCAAGACACCACATGCCTTTTTCTCTTCTTGCAAACAAGAAGTAACAGTGATTTTAAGATTAAGTTTAAAGAATCAAAACACAATAAATCCTGTTATTTAAAAAAATACATAAATAATTGCAGAAATTACTTTATCTGATTTTGAATGTACTGTGCTGTTACCTAATTTAATAAAAAATAAGGCTGGTCATGATTAGGAAAACAGATTAGTCTAACTGAATAGAGATTAACAAAATAAATGACAGCATGTGTGTGTATGTGTTTGTATGTATATCAAATATGTATATGATGAAACCATAAAGTACCCTATAAAATGCAGCTTCAGAATACACACACACACACACACACACACACACACACACACACACAGATTTAGGCTATGAATCAGTTAACATTTCTGCCCACAGCATGAAATATCTGTGGACAATATTAGGTCCTTGTTGCAAAAGGAACACAAAAATAAATCCTGGATGGATTAAATATTTGAAAATAATATAAAAATGCTAAAAGCTAAAAATTAACTGTTATCTATCTCCTCGATGTTACTTTAAGTGTTTTATGTGTATTAACTCACATAACCCTTCCAAAAGCACCATGTTTTAGGTACAGTTGTTGCCATTTCTAATTGAGGAACCTGAAACACACAGAGCTAAGTAACTGATCCAAGACCATGTAGTTAATAGAGGGTCAGGTCAGCTTTAGTGCAATGACACTATAGCAAATTGCTTCCCTCAGATCTTCGGTCAAGGAAGAGTCCACCTCTTCCGAGATAGCTTGGATTTCCTTTTCTGTAATAATGACACTTAGAAATATTCTTGTCCTTCGGGGCAGGTGTTGTTCACGTGGTCTTGACTATGATACCAATCACTGAGAACAATTTGTGACTTATTTTCAGTCCCTAATAAATAGTGGGTGAATGAATTTCTTAGTTCCAAGAGATGGCCTTCTAAATTGCCAAACCAGATTTCAGCAACATCTGTTGTGCTATATGTGATTACTATTATTTTTTTTAATTTAAGGGATTTTTTCTTTCACTATGCTTTTTCGTAGCAAAGTATTTTTTTTTCAATTTTTATTATGTTATGTTAGTCACCATACAGTACATCATTAGTTTTTGATGTAGTGTTCCATGATTCATTGTTTGTGTATAACACCCAGTGCTCCATGTAGCAAGTATTTTTCTTCCAAACCTCAATTCAGTTTAGAAATATTACTGATAAAATAATAACAGTTGACCCTTAAACAATACAGGTCCACTGCATGAAATTTTTTCCAAGAAATATATTGGAAATTTCTTTGAAATTTGTGACAATTTGAAAACACTCATAGACAAACCACATAGCCTAGAAATACTAAAAAAAAAAAAAAAAAAAAAAAAAAAAAGTATTACTGCAAGAACACAGTATATAATGCATATAGCATACAAAATACATATTAACTGACTGTTTCTGTCATGAGTATGGCAGTCAACAGCAGCCTATTAGTAGTTAAGTTCTGGGGGAGCCAAAAGTTACATGCAAATTTTCAACAGTGTGAGGGGATTGGTGGCCCTAACCACCATGTTGTTCAAGGGTCAACTGTACTTAGTTTTAAATTATTTTCCTCATATTAAAATTTCTATTGTTTTTTGGTTCCTTCTGCTTTAATTCTTTCAGTTTACCCCATAACATTTTTTTTGGTACGTGCTCAAATGTTGAATGAAGTTGTAGTGTAGTCAGTTTCTGCAGCCTGTGGAACGTACAAGGATGTTGTGTAGGTCACTGAAATCAATTCGAATCTCCCTTCCTCCCTCTTTCTCTCTCTCTCTCTTTCTCGGCATTGTCATTGTGCAGTGGAAAGCTCCAGCCATCCTTGAGAAAGCTTCACCCTTTGTGAAATGGCCAGTTGGAAATGGGTAATCATGCAGGCTTCTCTTTGCAAACTAAGAGACCTGAAGAATTCAGGGCAGGAGTGGGCAGCCAGTGAGACACACATGCCGCCAACTTCACCAACATCGATTCTTTACCAAGAGCATCACAATCATCAATGTTCCAGTTATATTCTTCTATGGGGTGGACCCTGAGTTCCAGATAGTCAGTGTTCTCTGTGTGCCCTTGTCCCTAATATGCTCACTTCACCAGACTCTGCTAGGGAGATCTCAGGATCCCTGTGCCTTGTTAGGACATAATCAACTGTGGGAAACAGGAAATCAGTTATTATTCAAGTAGAGACTGTCAGAGGAATGCTCTAATTTTTTACTCAGATTTTCTATATGTCTATTAGGCATCCATTCATCACAAGGCCAATTTTATCAACTGTATTTTCTCATTTTCTATATTTTTGATACTCCAGGATTTGGAAGAATACAAATCCAAGGAGAAACTATCCTTCCCAGGTCTTTCTAATTCCTAAAGATGAGATAATAACAACTTGCCTATGAGCGAGTCTTTCATATACAAACCTCTTCATCTCAACTTCACACACTAAGCCAATATTTACCCTGCCTTCAACATGTAAGGGCCGGGGGTCATATAGCGAAGATTAGCCCCATGTCCCAAAGACTTGCCTTGACTTTCCCATGGAAACCCCAATAAAGGCTCTGACTCAGATTATCCTCTTGCTCATGTCTTCTGTCTTTGACCATCCAGAATTTCCCCCTGTGTCCCTGTGTGGTGTAGTGTGTCTTCCCTCAAGAAACCTAAGTAATAAATTCTTCCATCTTTTTTCCCTCAGTTTTATTGGGATATAATTGACATACAATGCTATGTAAGTTTGAGGTGTACAGCATAATGATTTCACTTACATATACTGTGAAATGATTACCACAATAAATTAGCATCCATTATCTTACATAGATAAAAAATATAAATTTTAATATTTTTCCTTGTGATGAGTACTCTTAGGATGTAATCTTTTCATATCTTATTTTAGATTTATTTATTATTTTGAGAGAGAAAGCGTGGGGGTGCACCGTGTGCACGGAGAGGAAGGGACAAAGGGAGAGGGAGAGAATCTCAAGCAAACTCCCTGCTGACCTGGGAGCCCAAGGCAGGGCTGGATCCCACAACCCATGAGATCATGACCTGAGCAGAAATCAGGATGCTTAACTGACTGAACCACCCAGGCACCATTCCCTTAATATCTTTCAAATACGTCATACAGCACCAATAAATCCTTTTAATGGCATTGGCTTCTGCCTGTCACCAATCAGTCCTAGCTCCATAAATTAAACCCTGGGTGCAATTTGAGAACAGGTCTACTGTACCGCTCCAGTGTCCTTATGCTTACAGTGACAGCTTACCAGTGGTTTTCTCACCACATACACTCTGTATAACATATTTGTTCTGTTTTAGCAATATCATACAGTTTCCAGCATTCTCTTCATTCGGACTATTCTAAATTGTGTTACAGTTAATGTTTGTGTCACATTCTCCTGGAGATATGACTGAGACTGGATTGGTTTGCACTAAAATGTCATGCCTAAAAAAGATTGCTGTTTTGGAGAAGAGTTTACGTATTCAAAGATTGAAGCTAATTCAAACATCATATGCCTAATAACAAAATCCATGCAAGAAACCACTCCCTCCTCAGGGGTCCCTGGCTGTCCCCAGGTTGCGGCAATGCTTGCTCCCCCTCTGGGTGCACTCACATTCCTCCTTTGAAGCACACCCAGCATTCCCACCTCCGCTCCTTCTCTGGTGTGCTCCCTCTCTTCTCCCAGTGAGTTCGTCGCAGCTCCTCACCTGAATGACAGTCCCTGAAGTGGACAGCTTCGCTTTGGCAGCGGTACCCGAGGAAGTGCCACGACCACCAGACTTGACAGCAGGAGCGCAATAAAGTGTCAGTAGGGAACGACACTGAAATAAAAATGCGGGAGAAATAAGATCAAGAGCAGACAGGTAGGAGCCTGTGACTGCCCAGGTAATACGACTAGATCTAGTTTCAGGATGAAAGGAATGAAAGGAAATGTCTAGTCCTGGTGAGAAGAGAATTTTGGGGTAAGGTGAGGCTATAGAGAAAATTGGGGTTGAAATTAATGTTCTTAAATTAGTCTCGTTACCGAGAGTCCTCTAGTACGCAGGATAGCAGAATTTTTTGCAGGCATTAAATACAGTAACTTGAATTGTATTTTAAAATGTTAAGAAAGCACATTTGCCTCGTTTCATTTTCTCTGAAGTTCGTCATCATGGAAAATGCCTACTGAGACCCCGTTAAATGCATGTTTGATTAAACAGCACTAAAATTAAAATCAAGAAAAATCTCCTTCCCTAGCTAATATTTTGTTGGCTAAGCAAAGTCAGTTATTGTCTATCATTCTAATTCAGTTTTCACCAAGTTTATTTTTGTTTCTTTCAGTTTTAATTACGCTTCCAATCCATCCACTTTTATTTACACTTATATTTTAAATCAATGTTGTAGATCATTTAAAATTACATGTTTTAAAACATCTGGTTTAATTATGCTTTCTCTCTTATTACCAGCTTGGCTGCAGCTGTTTTGCTCATTGACTGCTCCTGCAAGTTTATGCTGCCTTATTTTTCAATTTCGCTTTCTTCTTTTATGCAAGAAGATTTTTGCCCCCACGTGAGAGCAACTATTTTCTTCATTATTTTCTAATAGTTGATTATGTATTGTACAAGAAGAAACAAGTCATAGGGAAAAACCAACAGTGAGTGAACTCCGTGGGAGGAACAGCTTTGCAAGCTCAGTCGGAGCCCCCTGTGGTGTGGAGGTGTGTGGCTTTGGCTTTTACCCCCCCTGAATGACACCACCTTGGGGGGGGGGCTTTAATGCAGAGGGCTTGAACCTGGGGGCACACAAAACTGAGGCAATCTTATTCATATTTGACACTACCCAGTCACCCTCACTGAGACATAGAATAATATTAAGAAATACTTGTGAAATAGATTCACCCAGACGTTTCCATCTTTACAAAGTACAGTTTTCTAACTGGCTGAGCTGGCAATCTGGTGCTTAAGGAGAAACAAAGAGGTAAGAGTAGGCCATGATCTCTTCTACTTTAGACAGGATACATAGTTTCTATCTTCCCAATATACAGCTGAGTTTTAAGCCCCATGGGTAAGATTTTGAGACTAAATGTAGATCACATGTTGTACCCTTACATGGATACATCTAAAGTTGAAATATCATTACTTAATGACACAAAGCAGCACCTCCATATTTGTAACTTTATATTAGAAACACCTCCAATAAAAACAAATCGTTCTTGATATTGAAATATCTGATACTGTGTAACACTAGAGCAGTTCGAAAACAATTTTGTGTATATTATACCACCAGATCTCCATGACAATGCTAAATTATTACAGGCTTCAGAAAGTCAATGAGAAAGGTGAAATTTGAAAATGTGAAGGACCTGCTCAAAGTCACAAAGATATTAAGAAACAAGTGGTACTGGAATCTGAGCCCATTGGCTTCAATTTTAGGTTTCTTTCCTCCTACGTGGCAGTAATGAAATGTCACCAGCTTAAGGGGCAGGAAATTGAGGTTTTAATTCCAGCTCCATCATTGCAAAGTAATTTGACAATTAAAAGTTATTTCATGTTCCTGGGATGAGAGCCAATGATTTCAATGTAAGGTAAAGAATCTGGGGTCTAAAAGATTCCATTTCACTCATATATGAGTGCGTACACATATATACACACACATACATACGTATTGCAGCTTTTGCATTACACGTTAATGTAAATAATGGAGTTATTTACTTTACTTTTTTAACAGTAATAGTAAATAATAGAACAAAACTAACATGCTACAAAAAATCCACAGGGCCATGGAGATCATATTCTTATTATATTGGTGGCAAAATAAAAAAAAATATTGTGACTATACAATAATGAAAATTCAAAATGTATTTATTACATCTTACCTGCCTTATGAATGAATGGGCCAAACTATTTTAAAGTGTTTAACACTAAGAAGAGTGAAATATTTAACTAAAGAGACCAACATTTCCAAACTGCAGTGATACTGTTTTGTTCAATCCTTTTAAATTAAGTCAGTTGTGGGGCACCTGGGTGTCTCAGTCAGTTAAGCATCTGACTTCAGCTCAGGCCATTATCTCTGGGTCCTGGGATGGAGCCCCACATCCAGCTCCGTGCTCAGGGAGAAGTCTGCTTCTCCCTCTCCCTCTGCCCTTCCCCCTGCTAGTGTTCACTCTCTCTCTCTCAAATAAATAAAATCTTTATACACACACACACACACACACACACACACACACACACACACGTCATATGAATTCCCTGACCTATGTAACCAGGAGAGTGGGAAAATGTATCCTTCAATTTATTTTTCATTTAATACAAAAGGTGTCCAAATAATCAACAAATTCTTACCTAATTACGTATTCCTTCAATTTTCAAGCCTTCTCGCAGCTTCATCACTTCAGTGGCTTGAGGGTCTGCTTCATAAACTCTTTTCTGCATCCTCTGCTTTGTAGTGAGTCTTGAACAGGGCTTCATTTGGGAAAATGGCTCACTTTTCCTCCAAAAACAAATCTAGCTAGTTTTTATTTTAATTCTAATTATCTGTCTCTCCAATAGTAAATCATCAATTCTTCGGACAATAAAACTTAACTTCATACCACGCCTTGATAGAATTGTATTTTTTTTTTGAAGATTTATTTATTTATTTGAGAGAGAGAGAACAAGAGCAGGGGGAAGGGCAGAGAGAGAGAGAATCTCCAGCAGACTCCGGGCTGAGTCCGGAACCTATCGGGGCTCGATCCCACAACCCTGAGATCATGACCTGAGCTGAAATCAAGTGTCAGATGCCTAACCAACTGAGCCACCTCGACTGCCCAGAATTGTATATTTTTACTTGATATGATTATCGTCATGTGGACACTGGGGGAAGGCCAGTGAAAAATTGGTGTATATGCTTCTGGGAAGCAGTAACCGAGGTATCTCCATATGGTTTCTGACATCGTTAAATACATGTTCTTGGGGTTCACTCAGGCGGCTCAGTGCACATCGACTGCATCTCTGTTTGGGAGATAGAATAACAACCCATTTTCTTCTTGTATTTAACATTACAGGGTCAATAACAGTAAGTCCGGGTTATTTTCCAGGCAGAAATATGATGCTTTCTTAGACAATCAGGTATATTATCAGTATTTATAACACTTACTAACATCGAAGATTTATGTGTTCCAATGTGAAATAAACATTACAAAATGTTAGCATATATTAATGATATATGTCATCAAATTGCACTTAAGATGATGATACAGGATAGTGAGGCATTTCCAGATGCTGCAGTCTTAAGATAAGCTTCCGAATTAGGGAATAGGAAATTCAAACAGCAGCAACAACAAAACAACAGAGTACACCCAAATTAAGGAAAAGGAAGAAAAGAAAGGTGAGAGCAAACATTAACGAAGTTGGCAAAAATATTTTAATAGCAAAAATGGCCCTGCTGAAAATTTATTCCTTTTTAAAAAAGCTAACAAATTGAACAAACCTCTAATTACTAATGAGAAAACAGAATAATAAAAGACATGATCGGAATGGAAAGGAGACATAAAATGAGCTGCTGTAGACATGAATTGTTAAAACATGGGTTCAATGAATAACTTCATGTCAGTATCTTTGAAAATTCAGATTAATTGATAAATTCCTAGAAGAATATGATATATCAAAATTGAACAAATCTTTATTCCAGAAGATACTAAACACCTAAATCATTCCAAAACTTTTAAAATAATGAATCAGTAATTATCTTCTTCGTGAACGTTGTTATATGTCATATAATAAAATTTATTATATAAAATAATCTTGATACAAAAAGCAAACAAAAAAGTGGAAGAAAGGATAATTGTACATATATCTCAGTAATAACAATGGATTCAAGTATCTTAATCTAAATATTAGTAAACTGGGTTGAGTAATGCATGAAAAAGTGTTGATACAGAAAGAACCTTTGGGCGAATATTATAAGTGCAGGATGAGTTTAGTATCAACCAATTGGTTAATGTGATTTCCTATAATAGGAGATTAACAGAGGAAAATAAGATTGTCATTGAAATTAACATACAAAGTCATATAACATTTAATAACACCTATCAGTGTAGATGATCTTATAAGAGACATTTGCATAAAAGCTTAAGGCGAAATCAGACTAAGTGGTGAAAATTCCAATATTTGTTCAAAGACATTAAAAATACCTAAATAAAGGCAGCAAGCAAGAAAGACAGAACATATTCTTGTAGAGAAAAGGTTTAAGAGGGAGAAGATGACAGTTATTTTCTAAAAGACCATTAGGTTCAATACAAGTAAAAGAAAAATCACAGCAGGATATTTGTGGTTATGCAAAAAATGCAGGAAAGAATGGCCAAGGGTTAGTGAGACTATGAAGAAAGAACAACGCAGTCATACTTCCTCTATTGACTCTTCACACAGATGATAGACATGTTAGGAATTTTTATTATTATTTAGGAATTTCAGTAATTTCTGTGGTATTTGTGTGGACATAAGCAAATGGATCATTGGTTTTAAAGATTGAGCCCAGGATCACATTAAAGAACATGTGGGAAATGGACTTTTCCAGAGCAGGTTTTTCTAATAATTTGGAAATGTTTAATTACCTATGAAGTTATACAAGTATGACACTAACAATTAATTATATAATTTGGAAATGATGTTTACTGTACAAAATTAATATAAAGACAGTAAGTGCTGTTGGGACACTTAGTTCTCCATATGGAAGACACTGAAACCAGGTACTACCTCACAGTATATACAAAACTTAGTTTCCTTTACATAAAATAATTAAAAAGATAAAACTATGAAACTTAGAAGATAATGCAGAAGAAGACCTTTATACTCTTCATAGGGAAGGGGCACTAGCAAGGAAAGAAATGCAAACTCTAGTGGAAATGTTTAATAACGTGAACTATATTAAACTTAAAAAAAAAGTATGCATTAAAGAGAAAAACTCCATACATCAGGGAAATACTGTACTCAAAGAATTTTTACTTCGAATATAAAGAAGTCCTATCAGTCATTAACACAGATCCAATAATCAGGTGTTAAAAAGATGAGAAAGCATGAAGAGGTATTTTACAGAGTAGAAACACGAATTGTCCATAAACATAAGGAAATGTGTTCGAGCTCATTTAAAATCAAGAATAATTAAGGCCCAAATTGCATATTTAAAATAGTGACCAAAAAACTAAATTAAAATGTATTTACAGCCAATATTGCTAAGGATGTGTAGAAACCAGGATTCTGGTCCATCGCTGGTAACGCCGTAATTGATACCATCACTCTGGATTGTTTGGCAACATCCAAAGAGTTGGACAGGAGCATTAGGCATTGCACAAGAAGAAATTGGGAAGAGCACAGGATGGGGGACAAGGGAAAGTTTCCTTTTTTCTTTTTTTTAAGATTTTATATATTTATTTGACAGAGAGAGAGTGAGCACAAGCAAGGGGAGCAGAGGGAGAAGAGGCAGAGGGAGAAGCCTGTTGCGGGACTCCATCCCAGGACCCTGGGATCATGACCTGAGCTGAAGGCAGACGCTTAACCGACTGAGCCACCCAGGCGCCCCAAGAGAAAGGTTTCCTAATCTTGGAGTGGGGGGACATAAACTTTCATTTGCCTTTTATTCTTCAATATGAATAGACCATAAAAAAGAAATACATAAATAATTTTATTTCTTACAGTAAAAATGTGGTAAGTGAATACATGCAAAACTACTGTTAGATCAATGGTGCATCAGTGTTGCTAGTGCGTAGCACATTTTCAGGGATGCGTGTCTGTATTTTTATATGCTATATATTTTAACCCACTAGATTTTAAAGAAAGACCTCAAAAAATTAAATATCATTTAAAAACTTCAATTTATTTCAAGTCATACTCATAGATCACCAAGTGTAATTCACTGTATATATATCATGAGCTAATAGTCTCTTGTACTTTATAAAAACTCATATGACAAGGCCACACATCTACAGTAATTTAATGTGGTGATATGGAATATAAATGAACCAGAAAAAAAGGCATTAAAAGCCCCATAACATCTAAATTGTCATAGGTATGGTAATCTTCTCATTTTTTGTAACGGTCATAATTTTTAATAGATCATTAAATATATAATTATCTTTCCACACTGACCAGGAGGCAACTTAAAAAATAAAAAAGGAAGAAAAAATTCATGAAGTAAAAACAAACACAAATAAAAACTATATCCGGTATTTAATGCACACAACATGACGTTGTAGGTACTATCATTAGTCTCATTTTACAGGTAAGAAAATGAAGATATACAGAGAACTCCGAAATCTTCACAGTTGTAACCCCTCAGCAGAGAAACTGCAAAAAACCCCTTGGTAGTGTTTCTCCACTCTCCATGGTCTAAATCACTGTGCTGTGACATGCCAGCAGGAACAGGGAGAGGGTTGAAGCCCAAGTCCGTGCTGAAAACATCCCCCAAGATAAGAGGGTATTTCTGCTTTTAACTACCAGTGACAAGATGAAAGGCCAGGTCTGTCTCTTCACAAAGGCTAAGCTCTTTACTAACATCCTCAAATGAAAGTCAAAAAAGGGTCTAAAGATGCATGCGATCCGAACCACTTTGGATTCCGTCCAAGCACATCTCTCTTAGGCTCCATTCAATTTGCCTATCATCGTTGAAACTTCTATTTAAATCCAGTGGTTGCTTTCTTACTGTCTATGTGGATATCGTGTTTGAAACTCTTCGCTTCTCATGTCCATGCTCTCTGGGACTTACACTTGATTTGACCTTTCTCCGTTCCTCAGTCACGAGGCAGCCCACTCTCAAACAGAAGCTTGTCTCTGAAGAGGCAACTCCAGGCAGAAACTGTTTCTCCTGAAAGCAGGTGCAGGAAGCAAATAGAGTTATATATTCACTTCTGTTTTCTCTCTTCACTCTCTATGTTTGTGCAACTTCTCTCCATTTAAAAACAAAAACAAAACTTTTTGGGCTTTCTGCAAGATCTTCTTGTATGTAGATTTCCCCATAATGTACCCACATACCACACACACCATGCCCTAACTCCACTTTTCCGCTTTTTTGCAAAGATTATTCTTTTAATGAAGACATGGCCATCTTATATCTCTGCTCTAAAACACTTCATGGTGCCCTATTTTCTACAGGAGTAATTTAAAATCTTTATCATGGGAAACAAGGGCATCATGAAATTCCTTGCATGTATATATGGAGGAATAATATTTTTTTAGATTGTTGCTCACATTCTGGTTTGCCTACCCAATAACCATTCATGTCATTCGCCAATAGAATTCCTAGCAGACCCCAATTTATTGCAGATAAATAGCTGTTTTTGCCTGCCTTATGCCTCAGGGGAAGCTGAATCCGATGGTTTAACTGATTGTGGGGTAATTTCCGGTATTTTGCCAGAGACTGTTGCAGGAGTGGACAACCATCCTACTACCATCCTAAGACCATAACTAGTGGCAGTGAACTCAGAAACTTCAGGAAAAGTTTTCTCACTTTGAAGAAAGACGACAAGAAGAGGTAGGATTTTCATTATCTTCGGGCTGTGTTTGTACCTGGGGATGTGGCCACTGGGGTGAACGTAGCCACCTTACTACCAGCCTGAGAATGAGCTGACAGAAGGGGAGCAGGTCGAAAGAGCTGGGTCCTTAATAATGCTGATGAACTCCGGCTCAAGTCAATCCCAGCTTAGATGCCTTCATCTAGGAGCATATGTTTTATTGTTGATGACAATAATTTGAGGCAAAATTCTGGTTACTTGCAGGCAAAAATACACTAAAATGTATATAATAGCTGAAAATGGTATATCCTAAAATTCTTATATTTTCTGGTGTCCCTCAAACGAATCAATCAGTGGCATTCTTTGCTTCTGGGAGAACAGCAGATTTCTAAATAAACTTTTTTTTCATGTTTAGCAGAAATATTAGTCTTAAAACAGATACAATTTTATTATGAAAGCTAAGCTGTTTTGGAGATTAATTATAGCACAACAGTGCTACGATCCTGAAAGATTTACAGCCTAGAGTGTATACCATAAACCATAGTGTGGGAAGCAATGGAGGAATATGTGAAAACTAGGTTTTCCTCCCACTAGAAAAAGAGATGCATGTTTGAACAACTATAGGAGGGAAGAAATTTTACAGAAAAAAAAAGAAGTAATTTATAAAACCTGAGTCCCTGAAAAGGGTGATAGGGACCCAACTCTAGACTAGATTAAAGTCCAGGAATAAATTGGGGATGTTAGAGAATAGAAAACATTGCATTTATATCCAAAAGGCTTACTTGGGGCGACTGAACACCTAACAAAATGCTCAACCTCAATGTGAAGTAATAATATTTACTGAGTGACAGCCAGATCAGAAGTGGACACCAGAAGTCTTTCTGGTAGCCTCACCCAGACCTGTGAACCTCAGCTGGGCAGTCCAAAGGTCAGCAATGAAAAGAAGCCTAAGGACCCTACATCAGGTGGAGAAGGCTACAGGGTACACGGTCATGGGGAATGGAGGCCATGGCATGAACACAGGTTTCAAAATCGGATTCCAGGATATGATGGTTCATAATGAAGAGGACAGAACTTGAGATTCAATTCGCAGATACCAGCAGAGGGTCAGAGAAGGCCGAAGACCACCCTTCACTGTCTGGATGGTACGTACACTGTCCTCGTCATCCCCAGTAATATATGGAATTGTCCCTATTAATCTGGAGCTTAGTATGTGCTGTAAGAAAACCATCTGCAAGAGAAAAAAGCAGTGAATCCACTGCATCCCTGAAGAGTGCTTTTGAAGCAGTAGCATCTGCATTGGGCATTTGCATCCCTAGTAGATGTGGGTGATTTTTTGTTCTAAGATGTTATTTATTTATTTGAGAAACAGTGAGAGACAGAGCATGAGAGCAGAGAGAAGCAGACTCCCAGCTGAGCAGGGAGCCCGATGAGGGACTCGATCCCAGGACTACGGAATTGTGACCTAAGCCAAAGGCAGACGCTTAACCGACTGAGTCACCCAGGCACCCCAAGATGTGGGTGTTTTGGATTCTGATCTCTGATTAGATTCTCCTCACCTACAGTTGATTATTCACTCCTGGAAGATGGTCTTGGACCCTTGGGTGTGGTGATAGCCCAGAAAGCTCAGAAATTCACTGGGAGTCACATATCATCCTTCAACCATCCTAGGTTAAGTGAGTCTGAATTGATTAGGGCTGAAAGCTTTAGCCCCTTCACCTTGAGCTGACTGGGAGAACAAGCACCTTTTTTTTTTTTTTTTAAATAATCAAGCACAACTGAGATATAGCCCAAGTTCATCAGGATGGCTGTGATGGACCTTCGTAGAATAGGATCATAATTCCATTAACAAAATGTGCCCTTAAAAATGCTGACACTGAATTATTTTTCCGGTCTAATAGTGTGTGCACGGGATGGGAAGGGGATGGGTCTCCCTAAACTGGAATTTCTAGAGCTAAAATTGTACAGGAGTTGTGAATGAGGTTGGCTCGTGTTTAGAGATATTGAGGAAAGAGCCCCCAACATCTTCGTTCTGGTGAGGGCCCCTTCTCGACACAGGAGCAGTTGAAACAAGAAAGCAATATATCAAAAGTAGATGATAAGAAATAGAAGGTTGGGGATTCCAAGGATGCTGAAACTATTTCTGAAAAACATACTTCACCACTGAGAGTGAGGAAAAAACCAAAATTGAACATGTTGCTAAGATTCTAGCCTACTAAACTAAATGATAGGTGATTAGAAGAAATGTTTTTTAAGGGATGTTGATGAGGATGAGTTTAGTTTTGAGCCTATAAAATTGAATATTTCCTCCTAAATCACTTAGCATCCCATAGTTAAACAAATGTTACACTCATCTTGAGAACATTGAAAAATTCAAAGAACAGACCAATTGCAATGTTGTGCTCAGAGGAGCTACAGAGGATAAAGTACCCAGGGGAGTGGAGGACGAAAGTTGGGGGGCGAGCTTTAGAAAACAGTGATTCTCTTTCTTTTTACCTGACCATGAAGTTAGTTACCACTGCTAAGTCCTCAGATGGAGACAAAGCAGCACAAAAGGACTCAAAACAGATTGTGTGTGTGTGTGTGTGTGTGTGTGTGTGTGTGTGTGTGTGTGTTTAGAAGCACATGTATGTGTGTACGAACGTTAGTATGTGTTCCTTATGGCCTGGAGCAGAATGAAAAATATTACACCTTATTACTGAAAGCAAAGAATCTAAGAAATCACCCATTTCAGACCACTTTTAAGATTTATTTATTTATTTTAGGGAGAGAGAGAGTGTCCATGAGCAGAGGGAGAAGCAGAGGGAGAGGGAGACAAGCAGACTCCCCACTGAGTGGGGAGCCCAGCGCAGGGCTTGCTGCCAGGACCCTGAGATTATGACCTGAGCTGAAACTCGGATTCTTAACCAAAGTTAAGTCAGATTCTTAACCAAATGAGCCACTCAGGCACCCCCAGACCACTTTTCTATAAGATTGCTGTATACATCTTGCACAAAGCTCTAATCCTTAATGTGTTTTCCTATGTTTATCCTCAAGAACTGATTTTTTCACTTTTATGCGTAAATTTCAATTTCTACAAGAAGTTGGAAAACATATACGTGTGTGTGTGTGTGTGAATGTGTGTGTGAGAATGAGAGAGAGTTTTGGGGAACAAGAAGGTTTAAGGTTTTGGCTTCCTGACTCGTACAGCACACATGCCTTATTCCTCTGAGTAAGTGGTAAACTTTTTGATTAATCAACTTACTTTTCTGGCACCTAAGTCACCAATGTAGCTGAAGTTTAATGCTTTTACCCAATTTGGTCAAACTAACTCAAAGTTCATAAACATCCTTTGTCCATTCAGCATGAATTCATCTGAATCATCTAAAGATTCATTTTCGATATGAGGACCAGTACTGACAATGTGAATGTGTTGAAGATGTTGTTTCCATAAACACCTGTAATAAAGTCCAAATGTATCTGTTAAAAATTACTGGCTTGGTTATATTCCCACTCCAAAGTGTACACTTCCATTTCACCCAGTGAACTATTTTTGTCACCTTTTAAAGTAAATATCCTTGTTCCCTGTCTTCTAATGTTAGCCAAGAAGCAGCGGATTTGTAAGCAGCAATGCGTGTCGTCTCGGGTGAAACAAACGTGTGAAAGCATCCGTGCAGAGGGGACATAGAAGAACCCTATACACCGCGTCAGGCAATTCTTTCCGCAGGACGAACAGGGAGATAAGGCAACAAAATACCAGCAGAGAAATGTAAGAACATGTTAGGGTGGCTTTTTACGGGCCAATTGTTTCACATTCTATAATTGAACTCGCTTAAAGCTATTATGGACTGTGATTGGAGTTTTTCTTTTGGCCTATAAATAAACGGATTGCTAACCTATCGGTATTGAATGTATTTTTATTCTTATCGTAGAATGAATGTGTATATATAGCCGTCAAACTAGTCTGAAGGAAGTACTTTAAGATTTCAGTCCAGGTGACATTTGTAGATGCCTGCCAGACCTTTGTCATATGCAGTGGTGGAGATGAGGAGAGTTTTATCAGAAAGAACTCAGACCACAGGAAGCTACACCGTCCAGGATTGCCAAGGGTGAAGGCCGGCAGGAACGTAATCGATGGGCACCAGGGACAGGAAAATCCACAGCCTTATTAGCATTACACTGGGCAAACTCTGAAAGTAGGAAGGGGTGATAGCTGAGGTCATGATGAAGTAGCAGGTCAACTTTCTAGGAAATATGTTTGAGAAAAACTACTTTCTTCCCAAAACTTGAAGAATTTAAGTCATGTTGACTATTAAAAAATTACATACATATATACACGTATATACGTGTACATTTATGATTGGTATGATAACAGTATTGGTTTCACTTTAAGACCATAGTCGTAAAAAAAAAAAAAAACTTTAATTAATTGAGTATAAATTGTAAGGCAGACCCATTTTACATATATTTCCCTAGGTTTTAAAAAACCCTTTAGAGGTAACTCTTAATGTTCCTACATTACCAATAAGACTCTAGATCCAAACTCTAGATCTACAGATTTGCTCAACAACAACAAAAAAGAAGTAATTGGCCCCACACTAATTCAAACTTGGAAAAAGAACCAACATTTCTAAGAGTTTAAGTTCCACCACAATATATCCTATCATCTTCATTTTCCCAGTAACAGACATAGATGTAATCATGTATGATTTTGTCCAAATTATGGTGTATTATTTATCTCACAAGATCTTGTTGCCATCTGGATCATTTACATAATGGAAAAAAATGAGACAGTTGCACAAAGAAATGACAAGAGCTCTGAATTAATGTGGCGATTCAGTGCTCTGCTCTGGATGACCATGTAAAAGGAGGTCTGATGTCACTAACCAGCAAGAGGGAAATGGAGCTCTAAGACGGAATTTTCACAGGAAATTATGATCTTAAAATAATCAGTCCATGCCTTTCCCTGTCTCATGAAAATATATTTAACTCTAAAACCAGCAAACCAAATAAAGAATGCTACAATGTCTTTTAAGAGAGGAGTAAATTTTGTGCTACAGATACGCTATTGAATTGCATTGAAACCAAGCAGATACAGAGATATAGATACAGATGATACAGAGATAAGGACGGATATTAACAACAGCACGGAAGCCCTAAGACTCAGACCCCCTGCAATCAGGCTTTTTTGGTGCCACTTTACCACCACCATTGGCATCCATGCAAAGTTTATGACATTAAGATAGGATCAGTAACAAGACTTAGAATCAACCTGCCAATGTGACATACTAATCATATATGCTAATACTGACCATGGAGCTCAGTAAACTCAACTGATAAGACAGACAGAAACAGCTTTTTAGAAAGTGGGGTTAACTAGGGCACCTGGGTGGCTCAGCTAAGCGTCTGCCGTCGCTCAGGTCATGATCCCAAAGTCCTGGGATGGAGCTCTGCATTGGGCTGAGCCAGCTTTTCCTTCTCCCTCTGCTGCTCCCCCTGCTTGTGCTCTTTCATGCTCTCTCTCTCTGTCAAATAAATAAATAAAATCTTAACAACAACAACAACAACAAAACTTAACTAGAAAGACTAGAGCCAGAGTATTTCACAGAAACATTTCAAGATACTCCGAAATACAACGTAAAAGAAGGCCGCGCATCTTCAGTCTGCCAGGACACTGCACGTAAAATGCACATCAGCTATTATCAGATTAAGATGACATTTTTAGCAGAAGCTCTAAAAGCAATTCCATGTTTTGCAGTCTCCAGCTACGTAACAGAGTGCATACATTATATCCAAAGCAACATTTGGAACATATATACTTATAAAATAACCTATATATTTTGATGTTTAATCAATTAATTGGAACCCCTAGAAATATAATTGTTATATATATATTTATTTTATCAAATATAATATACGTTTTATTGTATATTAAATACATACATACCAGCAGCATTAGCTTTACCTGGAAGCCTGTTAAAAGTACAGAATTTCATTCCCCATCCAGATCTATTGAGTCAGAATCTATATCTTAAACAAGAGCTTCAGGTGAACTACATACATACCACAGTTTGAGAGGCTGTGGTCCATACTACATAATAGTGTGCATGCTTAGCCTCTCATGAACCTGTTTTTCCAACATGTATTTCCTAAGTGAACTTGTGAGCAGAAAAATGTTTCTGGGATTTTAAAAATAAAAAAAAAAAGTAAGGAGGTTCCTGCCTACTCATCTCCAAATTTTATAAAGGATGACAAGTTTTTGATCCACTTCTAAAAATATCCTTTATGGAAATATTGTATTATGAATTAAATTTTATATATTATTTACTACTAATTTCTAAACAGCGTTTGTGTTTCTTTTTTTAAGATTTATTTATTCATTCTCAAGAGGGAGAGAGAGTAGAAGCAGGAGAGGCAGAGGGAGAGGAAGAATCTCAGCAGACTCCACACTGAGCTTGGGGTCCCACACGGGCTCAATCCCTGATATCACCACCCTAGCTGAAACCAAGAGTCAGAGGCTTAATGTGTCACCAGGCACCCCCAAATAGGTTTTAAATGGGACTATAACCTTGAGAATGCATGTGTTACTCAGATTAAGCATAAAAGATAAAGGAGCATGCAAGAGAAAGACAAGATTTTTCTCCTTTGTAAAAAAGATACCATTACTATTAAAGGGGTAAAATTAGGTTAATGTGTGTGATATTATGGAAACATATTGTATACAACCAATATTCAACTATTGGTTACTTATCAGTCAAATAAATTTGAGTTTTCTTTATGGCACAGGGGATGGTTTGTATAGGGATATTTTCTCTAAGAAAGCTGGAAATAGTTATGCAGAACAAGGACTTGTCGGCATCTAATTTCACTGGGCTATATAAGACGTTGCATTTGTAGTTCAAGCTTTAAAACAACAGTTTAAAGGAACTTTAAAAATCAGTTTCCAGTTTGCAGAACCGGAAGAGGCCTCAGAGAGCAATAGAAGACGTGAAATCATCATTCCATGTGCACTAAAGAAATCTGCCCTGATGCGGCCCTTACTTCCTGAAACTCATTCACATTCTAAAAGTAGTCTAAAAATTGGTTCATGATGAACATAAACATTGTTGGTAAAACTTATGAAAATGGAAAATGTTCTTTTAAAATTGCATATCAGCATGTGAATTTTATTCGATTATTAGAAATACATTGCTTTTAAAATTACTTATTTTAAAAACATCAAAAATATAATTGTAACCATTGCGTTCTATCCTATAACGTAAATGTGTGACATAATTTACTATATTTTCCCACTGTGTAGACTACACCAGGGAAGCTAAGAAGCATTTTTGTGCTCTTTTAGGCCACTTGGATAGTACATAGGAGATTAGCTCTCATTAAACTGAATAACGCACTTGGGACTTAGAAAGGTCAATATAGCTTTTAAAAATTCTAACTTGTGAGATTATGGCTTTAAAGGGGTCATGTTGCTTAACTACATATTATTATTTGCAAACAAAAACCTTATTGACTGATAATAAAATGAACATATGCTTGGATATAGTTACCTCAATTTCTGGAAATAAAATGAAATACATGTTTATGTAAATAAATAAAATAAATATGTTACTTTTTACAAAAACATATCTCTGCATATGATGGAAGTAAATTGATGAATTTATTGCTGTGAGATGTCTATGTATGTTTAATGGAGAGAAATAATCCAGAACCATTATCGTGAGTCCTAGTAGGAGCCTAATACTTCATACATTTCAGAGGCTCAGAAACTTATTGAATATTCAAATTCCTAGAAATTTATATATACTTTTTACCATCCTGTGCCAACATGCAAATACATATCTAGTTTATTTGTGATTTTAATCCTAATATAAACTTTAATGCCGATTTTATCATCTCTATTTGATAATGCAAGAAAATTTGCTTAGGAATGAGAAATTCCTCCTTCATGTCTATTCCTAATGTGACCTCACTGCTTTGCCCATTCTGATGATTAATTTTACATGACAACCTGGCAGGGCCTTGGGGTTCTCAGACATTTGGTCAAACATTATTCTGGGTGTGTCTGTTAGAGTATTTCTGGGTGAGATCAATGTTTAAATCAATCAGCACACAGAGTAAAGCCTATCGACCTCCTTAATGTGAGTGGGCCTCACCCACTCAAAGGAAGACCTGAATAAAACAAAAAGGCTCAGAGGACCTTACCTCTGGCCTGACAGGAGCTGGCACATTGTTCTTTTCCTGCCTTCAGACTTGAACTGAAGCAGCAGTTCAGTTCTTCTTGGGTCTTGAATTTGTGGGTTTCAGATAGTAACTTCCAGCTCTCTTGGTTCTCAGGTCTTCAGACTCAGACTGAAACCACACTCACTGTTGGCTCCTCTGGATCTCCAGCTTGGTCAGTGGCAGATCTTGGGACTTCTCAACCCACATAAATCATGTGAAGGATATCTACATTACATGCAGCACAGAGGGGTGACCTATCCTGTCCTCACCGTCACAGCAACGCACCTGGCAGGAAGGAGCTCTAATGGTGCTAAATAGCATAAAGGTGCGGAAGAGGCTATGAATCGATGCTTTTCCTCAGGCTCGTGATAAAATATATGCCCATCATGAACACAGAAAATGTCCTGAGAACATTGTTCTACAGATTTTTGTTCATGTGTCTATGCCTAAGAATCTCATACCCATTTAAGTAACACTTACAGGATTCCTGAAGGGTTAATACAGTGGATTTCAGCAATGCAACAAATCTAATTCATTAACAATGGGCTTCTGAAGCTTAAGTTAGTGTTTATAAGTAACTACAAAGATATTTTTATCCTCTCCACTTGTTTAATCATTACAAATTTTCTGATTCCCTATTTTAAGGCAATTACTAGCTTAGGACTATGTAACATAAGTTTAATAGCTAGAGGGAACTTACTTATGACATTTATTCACTATAGAAAGCATATAGAGTTCATCAGGGTAGGTTTTTGATGATTACATAAAATTCAAAAAGCAAACTATGGTCTTTTCAACAAATGGTACTGGAACACCTGGACATACATATGCAAAAACACAAGCAGTTTAAATAAAAAATGAACCTAGACAAAGACTTTATGCCTTTCACAAAAAATTAATGCAAAATGGATACTAGACCTACATGTAAAATTCCTAGAAGAAACAGAAGGAAATGTAGGTGTCCTTGCGTTTGGTGATGACTTTTCAGATTCAATGCCAAATCATGATCCATGAAAGAAATAATGGATATATTGGATTTCATTAAAATTAAAATTAAAATTAAAATTATCTGTGGTGCCTGTTGGCTCAGTCAGTTAAGCATCTGACTCTTGGTTTCAGCTCAGGTCATGATCTCAGGGTTGTGAGATCAAGCCCTGCATGGGGCTCCACGGAGCCTGCTTAAGATTCTCTCTCCCTGGGGCACCTGGGTGGCTCAGTGGTTAAGCATATGCCTTCGGCTCAGGGCATGATCCTGGAGTCCTGGGATCGAGCCCCACATTGGGCTCCTCCGCTGGAAGCCTGCTTCTTCCTCTCCCACTCCCCCTGCTTGTGTTCCCTCTCTCGCTGGCTGTCTCTATCTCTGTCAAATGAATAAATAAAATCTTTAAAAAAAAAAAAGATTCTCTCTCCCCCTCTGCCCCTCCCCTGCTCATGCTCTCTCTCTCTTTCAAGAAATAAATACATTTTTAAAATAATAAACTAAATTAAAAATATCTGCTCTGCAAAAGCCACTGTCAAGAGAATTAGAAGGCAAGCCACAGACAAGAAGCAAATATTTAAAAAATGGCTTATCTGATAACAACTGTTACCCAAAATATCCAAAGAATCTTTAAAACTCAACAATAAGAAAATGAGCAACTCAGTTAAAAAATAGGCAAAATATCCCAACTGACATCTCACCAAAGAAGATCTATAGATGGCAAATAAACATATAAAAAATTGCTCAGCCTCAAATTCCATTAGAGAATTGCAAGTTAAAACAACCATCACTACACACCTATCAGAATGACAAAAATGCAGAACCCTGACAGTTGCTGGACGAGATCCGGAGCAATAGGAACTTTGCTTCATCACCGGTGGGAATGCAAAGTAGTAGAGCTACTTTGGAACACAGTTTGACAGTTTCTTAGAAAGCTAAACATACTCTTCCATAAGACCCAGCTCTCGTGCTTTTTGTATTTACGTAAATCAGTTGAAATATGCCCAAACAAAAACCTGCACGTGGGTCTTTACGGCAGGTACACTCATCATCACCACATCTCAGGAGCAACCAAGATGTCCTTCCATCATAAAAAGGAATAGTGATCACACACAAAAAGAAATGAGCAGGAAAGCCACAGAAAGCAAGGGGAAACCTTGAAAACATGCAGTCAAGTGAAAGAATCCTATCTGAAAAGCTACCTGTGGTCTGATTCTGACTGTACGACATATTGGAAAAGTCAAAACTATGGGGAAAGTAAAAACATCAGTGATTTCCAGAGGATTGTAGGAGGGAGGAAGAGATAAATAGGTGGAGATCAGAGATGTTTAGGGTATTGAAACTGCTCTGCGTGATACTAACATGGTAGAGATATGTCATCATACATTTTTAGAACCCATAAAGTGTACGACACAAAGAGTGAATCCTAATGCAAACTATGGACTTTAACTAATGACAGTTTATCAATATTGACTCATCAACTGTGAGAAATGCAGCACACTAATATGAGATATAAATTATAAGGGGAATGGGGGAAGGGCAAGGAGGCATACAGGAACTCCCTATACTCTCCAATCAAGTTTTATTTAACCTAAAACTGCTCTAAAAATTGGTATATAAATAAATAAAATAAAAACTATAATTTACACATTTATAGATTTTTTTCAATAGACATTTTGTTTTCAAAATTATACTGCCACAAGGGGCACCTGGGTGGCTCAGTCTGTTAAGCATCCTGATTTTGGCTCAGGGCTGTGAGATCTAGGTCCACATGGGGCTCTGCACTGGGCATGGAGCCTGCTTGGGATTCTCTTCCCTCCTCCCCTTACTCTCTTTAAAAAAATATATATATATATATACTGCCTAAAGAGAGTAACCATAATTAACCCTATGTAAAACATGTGTTTTTAATAGAGATAACAGTACTTCTTGAGCATTAAGATTGTCCTTATAACTCAATTAAAAGAATTAGTGGCTTTTTGTTACTTTCATGTTTTTTATTGGAAGCTTTATATACATTGCCTTATAGTTTTATCTCTGAAGTCTAGGGATAGAAAGTAGAAGCGTAATACTAATCACTTAATTCTGAGTTTCTATGTGATCACTATTTAATTCAATATGCATTTATCCTTTCTGTATGAAAATATATTAATTTCCTGATCATGACTGACTTCTTATTATATATATATATAAATATGCGTGATTAAACTAATGCCCCCAAGGTATGCCTTCTAAGTTATTTTTAAACATTTAGGTTGATTATGCATCTTGGCTAGGAAAATGAGAATCAATGTCACTTCCTGCGAGCCATGAAATTCAGAGTCAAATAAACTTATTTCTGTGGACAGCTTACTTAACCTTTTCACTTCAACCAGCCTTTATATTTAAAAATTTTAATACACATTATTTTTGAAAATTACCATTTATTTCTTCCCTTTTATAATTAAAGTAGCTCAATTGCATTGCTACCTAAAACTGAACAGGAATTAATAGTTTAAACAAACATATATATGTATTTTTATATTATATATTATATTGTTATGTATATCATTTAATATCTTTCATATGAATTCATTTATTTTATAGAAATATACGTATTTATATATGTGTAATGTTCTCCTGGAGACATAGAATTGGTTTTAAATATATATGTTAAATATTTATTATATGTGATTTATTGTATATTTATTTAAAATTTAGATATAAAGTAATAGATTGGATTCCACACTAGATTTTGAATATATTAGCATCATTACTTTAAAGAAGTTTGCTATTACCCATACTTTTAAAATAATCCAGCTATAATGTATGCACATACATACACGTACATACAAAATAACCTACTCACAGAAACCTTGGCACCAGTTGCAAGAAACAAGACACTACTGAGATCAGTTTGAAGCGTGTACTCAAAGCAGAGCAGAAACAGAATAGAGGAGGCACCTGGGTGACTCAATCCATTAAGCATCTGTCTTTGGCTCAGGTCATAATCTCAGGATCCTGGGATTGAGCCCTGCATTGGGTTCCCTGCTTAGCTGGGAGTCTGCTTCTCCCACTCCCTCTGCTCCCCCCCACCGTGCTCTCTCTCACACATGCGCTCTCTCTCTCTCTTTCAAATAAATAAAATCTTTTAAAAAATAAGAAACAAAACAGAGAAAAATAATTTAGCACTTTAATAAAATAGGAAATGTAATTTAGCACTTTTATAATGTCATCTGTTAACTTTTCTAAGTCAGTAACAAAGTCAAGATAAGATCATAATTGGGGTAATTGGGATGGCAAAAATAGCCAACATGCATACTTTGAAATGCTCCTTTGAAGATCATCCCATTAAGAATTAGTCTATTTCCTCACCAACAGAAACTTTGCTGGCTTTGAAACTCACTTGACCAACGTATGTCTGACATAAAGTGATAGTATACCAGTTTTGATCATAGTGATGAACCATTCTTACTGGCTTCTGCTTTCTCCTTTAAATTCTGTTGTTGCCACGTGAACAAGCTTGGTCTTCATCATATGAACAAGTGAGATTGTCCAGCAGACTATACTCGGAAGCAAAGCCGACTAGAAGGCCGTCAGCTTAATGCAAACACATGAAGCAGTTCTCCTGAGATCAGAAGTGCTAGCCACCAGAGACCAGTCTAAAACTGAAACCTGAAGAATTGTGAAGTAAAGAAATGCTTTTTATTTTATGCATTGATTATCGTATTTGTATCTATAACAGATATGAACAAAAATATAACAAAAATAATGATATAAACAAAAGATACTGCAAGTCTAATATATTGACATACTATTATATTTTTGAAATCGTACACATTTTCTAAAAGTCATCTAAACAGAAGATCCATGCATCACATGGGTAGACAGACAGATGGAGGGATGCATGGCCAAACTCATGGACAGACGGACAGACAGATGAGCAGATGGTAGATTAATGGATGAGATAAATGGAGAAGCAAAAAGAGATACATACGTGATAGATAAATAGATACAGATTTTCAGTTATTTTACATTAAAAATACATATATATTTGAAAAATGAATCTAAAATATGCTTAGTTGCTAAACCATATACAGTTTATTTCAGAAAATTTAACTTGTTTTCTAATGAAAGTATTAAAATAAAATTAATTGAATTTTCAGTTCTGGGAGCTCCCTGGATAGAAGTTCGCTGTCTCCTTCATCTTGTATCTTCCTTATATTTTTATATTTTATTCAAGATTCAAGATGAGTTTCTCAAAGTTAAGCTTTTCTTTTGATACTATACTTTTAATTTTCACAAGATTCTTCTTTTCTGTTGCCTTTGCAGAGAAGCAATATCTTTTTGAAAATCTTTGAAGGTATCTGTATGTCCCTTTTCCTCCCACCCATCTGATCTGTTTCCTCCGAGGCCGTCTTTTCTTTTTGTCTGTTTTGCTCCTTTGTATCCCCTATAGGTCAGGTGACAAATGATTATACATAATTAGGATTTACTGATAATACAAAACTTCATATATATATACACATAAAATAATACATATATATGCACACAACCACATCCACATAAAAATATATATAGTAAATATGCCCACTAGAACAGTGTAATATATAAACAGTGTGAGTTTAATTAATCTGTAATGTAAGGGCAGATTTCAAAATTTGAACTACTATAAACAGAAATTCAAACATATACAACTTTAATTGTGTTCATTTTGTTTAAAAGTTCTCACATTGGGAGGGGTGCCTGGGTGGCTCAGTCTGTTAACCCGCTGACTCTTGATTTCAACTCAGATCATGATCTCAGGGCTGTGAGATTGAGCCCGCATCAGGCTCCCTGCTGGGTGTGGAGCCTGCTTAATATTCTCTCTCTGCCTCATCCTCTCCCCCCTGCCCTCCCTCTCAAAAATAAAAAATAAAAAAATAAAAGTTCTCACATTTGGAATCCACATTCAGAGGTGACTACCAAGACCTTAGTAAGTCGTATCCTAAATATGCACTAGAAATTTCATTAATTAGATTAACAGGTTTTTAAAATAATTATTCATTGCTAAAATCAGCAATGTTTAATGCATACTTACTAGAAAGAACTGTCAAGTTGCACAGTCATTGCATGAACAGGGAGCACCTTATATGAACACCTTGCATGAACTGGAATAAGGATCTAACAATCTTTGCATATTTAAAATTTAAAAAAGAACATTCCAGGTTGAGAGTCCCACTTAATCCAATTAATGGAGTATCTCAGCTGCACACTCAATAAAAGGTTAACTTATCCTGCCAATAAAACTGCGTGGCATCCACCTTGGGAGAATTAAAGCAAATCATCACCTAATTACATGCCTTGCCGCGGTGTAAAAGCTTAAGAATTCTGTTTCTAAAACTGGGACAATTTTTAATATTATTTTGCCAGGGGAAAAAAATTCTGAATTAAATTCTATTAAGCATTTGCTGAGAACCAAGAATTGTTGATCACTGAGTACCGGCTAGCACCGTGCTATAGAAAACAAAGTGATTAACTCCATAGTCCTGCCTGCCTTCTAGGAGATAAAAGATAAGTCAATGAAATGGGGAAAAAAAAAAAAACCCCAAAATCACAAGTCACATAATATTACTGCTAAGATAAACATAAAAGACACATCAAACATGAAAGAACAAATAGAAACCAACACAAATTGTTCAGGTCTTTGAAGACAGGTCTTTGCAAGAACTAGGAAAGTGTCTGATGTAACTGGGGACTCCTTGAGCCTCCATTAGAGCCTGAGACAAATCACTTCTCCAGGCAGATGTGATGACCCCCATCAAATCATGCACATGTAACTTCTGTGAGGAGCTTGGCAGGGGTGAGACTGACAGCAGGGTATCCATTTATTATACAGAATATTCTTCTTTTTTTTTTTTCTTATTTTACAACACAAACATCCTAAGAAGGATTATATCTTAAGCCCTTATTATATATTATTTTTATTATATGTTTATATCAAATTTGTGTTTGTCAGTCAGGGATAATGTTCCAGATAGATCTCCGTTTGCATTAGAATGAAGAAGATTGCCCACAAAGAAAGGGTTTGAGAGATAGGAGTAAATGCCTGAAAAGAGGACCAGGATCCTGACAGATGAGGCTGGGATCATTAAAATCCAAGAATATTCTATATAAATCATAATACCAAACTAATGAGGAACATTTACCATGTGCCCAATGCTGTAATATATGCCTCACGTATATTATCCATTTTATTTTCAAAATAATCCTTGAAGGTAAGTATTAGTTCCACTGTTTTTATTTTATAGAGGAAGAAACCAAATCTTGAGGAAGTTAAATAACGTGTTCAAATTTACATAACAAGTAAATGATGAGTCTGAGGCTCAGTCCCAGGTATCCTAAATCTAATCTGCACTGATGATCCCAGAGTTACGTGTAGTGTATGAGCAGGACTCTGTTGGCCTCTGTATTTTGATATCAATAGAAGAGAGTTTAGAATTCTACGTAGAGCTCTGACCTGACCTCATACAGTTGGTGTGTGTGTGGATCAAAGCAAATACGGGAGGAGAGCAGAGATACTCACTTTATTGTTTTTGTAAAAATAATTTTTTTGAGTTGTTTGTAAGTCCCATCCCATGCTTACCTTAAGAAACAAAACAAAACAAAATTGCAGTGATTTGGTGAACCATTAAATTTTTCATAAAATATGTAGTGTATTCAATTTAAAATATTTGAAATTATAATTTACTTTTGTTTTCTGTCAATGTAAATTTTATCAGTACATTAAACATATAAACTAGAGAAATTCATTTGTAAGAACACTGATTATTGAAATTCTAATTCTACAAATTTTATAATTTGGAGTCCTCCTTAATATGATTTATTAGTAATTTTATTCAACAAAATTAAATTCTGAGGTATACTGAAAGCTGATTTTTCTCCTGTTTTTAATGTTTTAGAAAGTTGATTTTTTAAACAGCAATTTTTATTAGTGCAAAATAATCTGTTTTGACATCTATTTCTATTAAAATCTTTTGTTTGTATTCAACCAATGAAATAATCAGGGATAATTTTATTGTATACATCCTAGTCATTTATTCGTTCATTCACTTGAGAAAGGTTCATTAAATATCTATGATGAAAAAGATTTACTTAATTCTATTCTTTATATAAGATTTTCAACATTGTTATATTACAAAATAGATTCTGAACCTGGTATTCATACCAAGCCTGTGTTTACAGTCATAAATCACATTCCTTAGCCTTATATAGATTTCCCTCCATCTGTTTTACTTGTGTAGATAATTTGTGAAATGGTATTAAAACTAATAATAATGATGATAATGCTTTTATTTTACCATCTCAAAAGCTTATTTTGATTTATGAATCATAAGAACAAAATAATTAGTGTAATTCATGGGATAGGGAGCAGGTAACGTTAGAAAATTAAGTTGCTTATAGCATTCTTCCGGATAACATTCTTTTTCAGCCCAGGTCTGATGCACTCAGATCCACATCTTACAGAACTCATCCAAATACACATTTCCCATCCTTAGGCCAAGTTAAAAGAACAACTGGCAATTTATTTTATGCATTGCAAGATGTTGCACACAAAAGAGATATTTAAGCCAGAATCTCGAAGTCTGGATTGAAGATTTATCTGATTTTCCATCAGGCCACTACTGAAAATGACTATTTATTCTGATTAATTACTTCCTCTAGTGTACTAAATATACTAAATCTATGGCTTTTTATTTTTAATGATTATTTATTTATTTATTTGAGAGAGAGAGAGAGAACAAGCAGGGGGAGGGGCAAAGGGACAGGAAGAACTAGACTCCCCACTGAACCGGGAGCCTGATGTGGCGCTCAATGCAGGGCTCCATCCCAGGACCCTGAGGTCATGACCTGAGCTGCAAGCAGACACTTAACCAAGTGAGCCACTCAGGTGCCCTTAAACCTATGGCTTTTTAAAGTAAATTATCACAATTCTAGGTTTAATAATATTTGTTTTCAAAGTTATCAAAATAAGTTTAGTCTATTTAATAATTAAAAACAATTTTCCACAAAAGCATAACCATCTTCTATAAATTGTCAAATGTAAAATCCCAGAGAAGAAAAAATTCCAGTCTGGTAGAATTGGTAAATATTTAGCTAAATTTAACTTTCTGTTGCTGTAAATGTATAGCATCAAATAATCACCAAAAACCTGTCATAAACATATCAAACTATTACAGTCATAAATAAAAGAAGAGCATGTTTTCAAAGCTCAGAGCACTGGTCACGGCTTTCAGAGAAGTGGAGATGGCTTAGGAATAAACTCTAGTTTTCTGAGGTCTCCCCTGGACCTTCTCCTCCAAGACATTTCCTGATCATTGTCGCTCAACCAACATCTAGCCCCCAACAGGAAATACTTTAAACTTCTCACTTTTCTCCATCATCATTTTACCTGACCCTTTCTTTCAAGGTTGCATTAGCTATTTTAATGGATCGAGTTTTAGTTTTAGACAATGTATCAGTAGAACAGGCTGGTTATTTCAAAGAGAAAGCAGCCACAGTGCATGTTGGATGGAGCAAAGTGGATTCAGTAGACCGATCTTAGCTAAACCCTTCAGTGGATTTTCATTGTTCTTGGCATAAAAATCAAAAACTTTAATATTCTCCACCAGGTGCCATTTGGTCTGGCAAATGAAGACTTTTCTAGCTTCATCTGATAACTCTTTTCTTCTAGCCTGGCTCTGTCTTTTTATAATATGTATGCTTTGAGAGGTTTGCATTGAGTTGGGATATTTTTCAGTGCATGTTCTCTTTCTCCTCTATCATAGGCTCACAACATAGGCTCCACAACAACTTTTCTACACAGTAACCTAGGCAGCCTCTACTGATTCTTCAGAAACGATTTCCTGATCATTCAAAGTCTGAAACCACATAAAGTAGTTAAAATACCCTGGAATAGCTGATAGTTGTTAAGAACTGTATAGGGATTTAAAAATCTCAAAGTTTCTCAGAACATCTGGAAAGAATGGCATGTTAATAGCTCCCTTCCCAATACTCATTATAAAAACTAAATGAAATGATTGAAAGTAAATACACATAGGAAAATATTAATTAATATAGAGAGAATGATATCAACAACCAGAAACTATTTAAATATATGAAATTATAAAGATTAGATTTTTGCACGTGAGGGAAAAGTGAAATAATGCATTAAAAGGCAAGTCAATATAATCTTTCCTGGAAAAAAAAAGTGCAGTTTTTAAACACAAACCTAAAAAAAATTATTAGTATTCCCAAATTTGAAAGCTAGAAATAAGCACAAGCCATGAAAAGAGAACATCCTTCATATGAATTCTTTCATCAGTGGCAGGTCATCGATATCTGTCATCTAGAATGGGGAAGGAGGTTCAGCCCACAGGCCACATAATAGTCTGTGGAGATATGTATTCCTAGCACTCACCAAGGTATAGTACCCTTTTTCCTGGAGAACTGATTCCAGGAAGGGTACATTGACCCTCTCACTTGTTAGAGTCATGTGACATTCTAATCAATGGCCCTTTAATGTGTCACTTCGGCTTGAAGATTAAAAAGTCAGGTGTGACTTCTCTATATTGCTACAATTTCCTAGACTGCTGTTACAGAGGCTCATGTTTCAGATAATACAGAAGGTGGGAGCATAAAAACTGTACTTATACCCTATTTGCAAACTAACAAATTAACTTGCTACAATGTCATCGATGTTAGCTGAACACATGACACTTCTGGTCAGGGTCAAATGGCTTTCTTTCCCACAGTACAGCAAACAGCAGGAGCTTCACGTTCACATTGGCTCTCCTTGCCTCAATTCCCGTGGAGAGTGACCCAGGTGACCACAGCACTTGGTGAGTTCTGCCACAACTGAGGAATCCAGAGTTGAGGAAATAACCACGGGGCTGCTAGCAGATCTGCCCAACCTTTGCTCCAGAGACAGATGATAGTTCTATTATCCTGGTCAGGAAGTAAATCTGCCCTCTCTTCAGAAGGATGATGTTATCTCTGTTCTAAGACTGTTTACTATTCAAATGTCCTTGAAAATAGAATTCAGAATAGAAGTTGCTAATGCCTCTTCAGAAGACATGGAGAAACAAGTAATCCATGGAGAACTGTCTCCCAACAGAGAATGTCTCCAACAGCCTGAGTATCAGAGCAAAGATGAACTCCTGCCTGATATATAACTTGATAAGAAGTGAAACGGTTGTTTCAAGCTACTGAAATGTGGGGGTTGACTGAATACTATACTATTAACTTGTCTAGACTAACCAAAACAGACTGTAAGGGTTGACACTTTGTAACAATGTGTATATATATACACACATACACACACACACACACACACACACACACACACACATATATATATATATATATATATATATATATATAATTGCTGATAATTTTGTTTCTCAAGGTCATCCACTCTGGATTTATCTTCAGTCACTGCCTTCACTGTTGAACCTGCAAGCACATGGAATTCTAAGAATGGATAAAATCTTGCTTCTGTTCATGATCTAATTGTATATACTAATTATGGAATGATAGAATTTTAAAATCATATTTATTTTGATTCTGTGTGGTCATGCACATTTAATAGAGTGATTCTGTTTCTATTTGCTCAATTATATTGGACAGCAGTTCTAGTAGAAATGACTAAAAATACCAATCAATTTCACATAGATTACTCTTTCAGATCAATCCTAAAATTAAGATTGAGGCAAGGTGCTGCTTGAAGTAGGCTGGACGCTGAAGTATGCACAAACCTCAGGTGATAATACACACAGAGACAAGTTCATCCACAGTTTCCTGTTCCGAAATTTCAAAGGGTTTTAACCAAATAGTAATCTCTGTGTCACCTGGTGGAATTCCTTCTTGTTTTCTACTAATTCAAAGAAATCTCTACATTCACTGTCTTGAAATCAGAAGGGAGCCTACTGTGAGGACATTGGAAACTTTTATCTGATGGGTTGATAAATTGAGAACAAAATAATCCTAAACCCATATTTATTTTGATCTCATATTATGCCTGATATTTACACAGCAGCTAGAAACTGGATATGTGGCAAAAAATCAGAACATTGCCGTGTTCTCAAAGAATTCTTCTTCTGGCAAGGAGACAGTGGTTGTAAAATGTCACCAGTAACCAGAGAGCTTAGTGGTTCCAAAATATTTATAGAGCCTGACGTTGCAATCTGACTCATAATTTAAATAGTATGGAAAATCACATCTCTGTAAGGATTTCAGAGTTCAGATAGGAAGTAGGAATGTGTTCCAGGAAAAACAAGGTCTTTAATTTTGTTTTACTTAAATAATTCTAAAGATAGAGCCTTACATTGAAAAAAAGGCATTTAGCCAAAAATAACTAGAAAGGCTTGATATAAATAAACAATCCCTGCCTATGTCATCTATGTTTCTCAGGAAGCTTCAATTCAACATGCCTTCTGACAAATGTGAGTAAATTATTAGACACTTATTTTAAATCTTAAATGATGCTATTCAAATGTATATTTATATTTTTAGAAAACAAAGGTAAACCTCTTTAAATAGATTGTAAAATTTCTCTTGTAAATTGCATGATCACATGAATGAATATGCGGAAATACGATCCCCAGGCTGGAAGTCAAGGAGAGTTACCCACTCTAAAATGCCATAGGAGGATTTCTGTGTAGATTGTAAAAAGATTGTAGAAAGACTTCTATGTAGAAGCAGTTTGGAAGACTGAAAGAACATATAAAAATAGTGTAAAAAGATGGCTGAAGTATCCCACGGCCCAGAGAAATGGAACGCATTGCAATAGAACGACGTAATAAAGATTCATGTTTTCCTGGTCAGATCAAAGAACAGTGTCCACCTCATAGAGTAATGTAAAGAACCAATACCAGCCAGGATGTAAGCTCCAGGAGGACAGAAGGGTTTGTAAATTTTGCTCGCTGCTGTAACTTAGCACCTAGCCTAGTGTCTGGCCAATAACGATGCGTGGGGGCTATCTGCTCAGGATAGGAATCCTCAAATGAAACTGGAACAGAGAAAAGATTGTAGAAGAAAAGACAAAAATTCCTTCTAAATTGTAGCAGCGGTGAGGTAAAAGCCTTGTATATTTCTAGAAAGTTGAGGTTCAAAAATTGTACATTGAGTCTGAGAAAACCTTAGAGGCAGTGGTTACTTAAATACCATCAGCAACAGAGTAAGATGAGCCAAATAATATACTATTGTTTCCTCATTATCCAACGGAGTGCCTTGCATGTGAACATTCATGTAGTATTTGCTTAAAGATCGAATAAAAATTTTAAAGGACCAAACTAAGATGTTATTTTGTATTACCAGTTGCTAAAAGTTATAGCAGGTATTAATCACTGACCCACAAGAAGCAGATGGCTCACGCGAAAAGCGTAATTTCTGGAGGTTTCCATATGGATGCTATTTACAAAGCTATAGGCGGGCTGTAGAAAAAACCATATGGAAAAATGGAGCAACACAGAAGCAGGATGATCAGAATATTGCCACTCATACTCCCTAAGAAAGAAAAGAGGGACAAGTGATTATCCAGATCCAAAGGAGAGAGTCTTGCAGAGAAGGACACCTGAAGGAAAGCAATAATCCTTAATTGAATGACACTGTGGGTCCCAGGTGAGGAAGCCAGGCAAATGTGTACACTGACCTCATTCTCCTTTCTCATAATGGGCCAAACTCAATTAGATTTCAGAGGGCAGGAAACTATTTTAATACTTTTTTGTGAGTCAGTGTCCTTACATTAGGAAGAGTGGAAGGTAGATTTTGGGATCAAGTGGATGATAAGGGAACACAGTACCAACCACCGAACTAAGGAAGATTGGTAATTATATGCAAAATATTTGTATTTTTGATTGGTATTTTATTACATATTTACTCAAATTAATTGTTTATTGGAATACTGTATAATGGACTCATTAATATTCTGATTGTTTCAAAATATTTTGTTTCTCATAGATCTGGATCTACTAAATTTAGTTGTCTCTAGAGTAGACTAATAATCAAGTCCACATTTTCATAGTGAACAGAACTTCGCAGCATATATTCTACAAGTCAAAACCAAGCTGACATACAAGAACAAAACCCGAAAAATACTCCATTTTGTTCTTAGAAACCCCCTGTTCTTCTGTTCATTTAATCCCCTGCACCATGAATCTAGGAAAAAAGAGAACACCAGGTGCTTACAATGGACTGGCGAGTTTTAGATCTTATAAAGACTGAAATTTCTTTTCCTGTAATAGGCCATTATGAATTCATATTTGTGAAGTACTTAGGAAATAATTCAATTAATATGTATTATAGCCATTGGCCATTCATCTGTTTCATTCTAGTCATTCATTTTTATGATCACAGAAAGTCACAGGGGTTCTGTATGCAATTCGAAATTGCTCTAAAACACAAAGGAAAAGATTGCTTGCTATTTCAAACTGTCTGAACAATAATTTATGGCTACATTTCCTCTGGGGAACTTATCATTTTGGACTTCAGAAATACATTGATTGCAAACTCTTAAGCCTTTTTATTTTTGTAAGTAATTAAATATAGATCAAATATTGTAAATGTTTTGACTAGGGTGGAATTGAAAAGTCATCTACTTCCATCCTACTTTCAGTAGTTTATCTGAGGTTTTAAAAAGCTGAAAGTCCCAGAGACTGAAGTCACACAGTTAGCTCTATTGAAGCTGTATCAGGATAACGCTGGCTTTCTAAATTTGGACATGGGTCTTACCCACCACCTTAGTGGTTTTCAAAATGACTGAATGATTTCTGGGGAATTTTGAGATCTCCTGGTAGAGGAAGTTATTGAGAAAGGGACGAAAAGTATAGAGACTCTGTACCTTCCTATCTTGATTCACACAGAGCCTGGCAATGTTATTCTACTTTTTATGCTGGCTTTATGGTTTTATCCATTCTTTTCTTTGGTGTAGTTCATATGGTTTCAAGTATGTAACATATTTTTAGTTAGTACTCTGTCACTGAAATATTTAAAAATTTGTGTACCAGAAAATAATTCTCAGTATAATCAATATTACTTGGCTTCTATCCCTCTTCTGTAGACATTGTAGCTATCATGGATGGCATCAAGTCCTTAATAAATAATATTCCTTAATTTTAGAGATATTAAATATAATTGTGATTCTAATAGCTGCATCATTATGACATCTCATGTTTACCTTTGAGTTTGGAAGAAATCACTGGAAACTATTCACAGGAATGTATATAGGAAAGGAGTGAAAGAACTTGGCTAAAGCCCAAAATGTATTTCCCACATTCAGAGATGAAAGCAGACTCTTTCAAGCTTGCAAGATGAGTAAGCATATGGACTTGAATAGTATTAGTATTTCAGTGATGTGAACGTTGAGTTGGCAAAAACCATAGTGGAAAGAATTGGCAAGAAACAAATTGTGGGATCCATGAGAATGCATTGAATTTAAACGATTTAGGATTGTATGTTATGAAAGTGAATAGATTCAGATTACTGAAATTTGGGATCTTTCAGATTGAGAAAAGCCAGTCCTTCTAAGCCTAAAGTAGAAAATATCAAATTAAGGAAGACTTTAGTTTTCAAAGACCCCAAATGACTGAGGGCAATATTAGACTATCTATTTAATGTGCAGTCGAACCATTAGTTGGTCAACATAATTCAATGCAATGAGCAGATATTGGTCATACACTGTACTTTCCAATATTACTTCAAGGTCGCTATGTGATCTTTACTTTTTATTTTCAATTGTTTTTGTTTCTCTCTATAACCAAAAAACCCATAAGATAGGTTACCGTCACTAATACAGAGAAAGAATCCACTGCTCAAACAGCTCTTGGGAATGGGTGTTCATTAGTCTAATCCTCACACTCTAAAAATCACCATGAAGTAAAAAGCTAAACAGACAAACAAAAGTGCAAAAATTCCTTTTAAAAAATGAGTTTTAAGATAAATATATCAATTTAAAGCAAGACACAAAAGAAATATAGACTCAAAGGTAGAAGAATAACATCTTTGATAATTAAAATTAAAAGCTTGTAGACCACAAGGAACATTAGTTTTCAAAATTGAATTATGTGGTTTATGCAGGACATATCCATAAAATGGTCATCATTCCCCATATGGCATTGTCCTTTTTATTCCATTGCTTATATCTCCCCTCCAACTCACTAGGATTATTCCATTGGAAACTATGGAATTGTTTTCTTCAAACTTCCCATACTCTTGACTTCTTCTTTCTATGTTCCCTTTACCTTCAGTCTTGTCTGCACAATCGAGTCATATAGGAAGGTGCCTTTCTTTTTCTTTCTTTCTTTCTTTCTTTCTTCTTTCTTTCTTTTTTTCTTTCTTTCTTTCTTTCTTTCTTTCTTTCTTTCTTTCTTTCTTTCTTTCTCTCTCTCTCTCTTTCTTTCTTTCTTTCTTTCTCTCCTTCATGTTCTTATGTCCATTCTCCAGGTAAATTAATTCAGAATCTCTGAGGTAGGGCATGGTTTTGCTGGTTGGGCCCCGTGTTTGGGCGATCCTCCTAACATTCAAGAATGGTTACTGGGTGAACTCCCTGGTTGGGCAGTGTGGCTGGCTATGTTCCATGGGCAGATGAGGCTGAGTTCTGTGATTGAGTAGGCTCTTGGCCATGCTCCAGTGTTGGATGAGGTCACTGGCCAGGCTGTCTAATCAGACTGGGACCCCAGCTGTCCAGGGGAGTTGGGTGGGGCTGGAGACTGTACTTCACTGTCAAGTGAGGCTACTGTCCAGGCTTCCTATTTTGGTGGGGCTACAGCCCAGGTATATGATTGCTGTCTATGGAGGCAAAAAAAAAAAAAAAAGTTAAAAGAAATAGTGCATAAACAATTAGAATGCCAGGATTAAGAACTAAATGTGAAGCAAGGTATTGTAGAAAACAATATGGGCGATATATTCCAGAAGTTTGACCATTATGGAGACAACTAGGTACCTAACAAAAACTGTTTTTTTTAAAGATAATAAAACAAAAAAGTTTAGTTAAAAAAATTGGAATTGAACTCTTCGGAGAGATGTATTGACGTAGAATGGAGATTCTAAATGGTCATAGTGGAAATCTGCAGGTAAATTGAAATTTGGTGACGAAAGCAAAGAAGAATAAAGTGAAAAAAAAATTTATTTTAAATAAGAGTACCAGGAAGGGGAATTCAAGAAAAGAAGAGGAAATGACGTGTTTGCCTTTATAGATGTAATTTAAGTAACCTTAAGTAACCTAGGAAGATTTAGCTCTATAATAAATTTGAGTTTTTGCAAAGATTTTTGGTGCGAAGTTTAAATGAATGTCCAAGAAGAATCGGGCTCCTCTAAAAGATGCCCAGCATCTGTGTGTGGTTCCATGGGGACTGTGCTCCATTTCCTCCATATGATGCAAGTCCTATAAAAGTAGGGACGGAGAGTTATATTTCTTGGATATTTGTAACAGCTTTCCCTATTCCATATTATAGTATTCTATCACTGTATCTACCTATAGATTACCATTGATCAAAGATTCATCCTCTTTCTTTTTAACAATATTTGTTGATTTGCTGATTTCTTGAGCTAAAATCTATGCAAGGCTATGAAAGAACAATGATCTTTAATTAAGATAAGATAGATGTTTCAAAAATGGAGTATGCAGTAAATTTCAATGGGATTCTTAAAGAAGATAAAATATGTAAATACTTGCAGTAAGTAATTTCTGAGATTTAAGATGTACCTTTGGAAAACAGGTTTAGGATTAGGGATTAGAATATATATACTAGGATATATATAAATATATACATATAAAAGGGATATATATAGATATAGATATATAATTTTGAAAATATTGATCAAAAGAACTTCAGAGCAATGAAGAAATAATGCTGATTGAGGCATCAAGAAAGTCAGGCTAATTATTTACTTAACATGTAAATAAAATCAAAGTGAACATATTTCACAGCACCTGGGTGGCTCAGTTGGTTAAGCGGCTGCCTTCAGCTCAGGTCATGATCTCCGAGTCCTGGGATCGAGCCCTATGTCAGGCTCCCTGCTCAGTGGAGAGTCTGCTTCTCCCTCTCCCTCTGCTGCTCTCCCTGCTTGTACTCTTTCTCTCTCTGTCAAATAAATAAGTAAATAAATAAAATCTAAAAAAAAATTTAAAAAGTGAGCATATTTGGTTAAAAAAGTTTTTTTAAAGTGAGCATATTTGGTTAAGAATTATTTTTCAGAGGTGCCTGGGTGGCTTAGTCGTTGAGCATCTGCCTTCAGCCCAGGGCATGATCCTGGGGTCCTGGGATTGAGCCCCACATCGGGCTCCTTGCTCTGCTGGGAGCCTGCTTCTTCCTCTCTCACTCCCCCTGCTTGTGTTCCCTCTCTTGCTGGCTGTGTTTCTTTCTGTCAAATAAATAAATAAAATCTTTAAAAAAAAAAAGAACTATTTTTCAATCTAAATCTAGACCCACTTATACCTGGGTCTTGGGCTTCCAGGCTACAGAGCTGTGAGAAAATACACTCTGTTGTTGAAACCACCAAGTCTCTGGTATTTCGTTATGGCAACTGTCACAAACTAGTTGTGTTGATCACTCATGTCCTAAGACTAGAGGAACATTTGAGGCAAAAATGTCTTTTATTCATCATATGCTATGTTCCACTGTTCAGCATATTTAATATTATTATTATTATTATTATTATTATTATTCTAAAGCAATAGAGCAGCAGCAGCATTCAATACCGGGTGTATCTGCAAGATGCTTATCACACCGAAAACATTGCTAGCGCTCAGAACGTTTACTCATTGTTCCGAACAACAACAACAACAAAAACCAAAAAAAAACAAAAAAAGAAGATTTTTTTATACACATTGTGTATGTTCGGAATTAAACATTTGAAGACGATTCTGACCCAACATGGAGGGGATTTATGTCTGTTTCCAAAATTTCTTCAATGTTTCACAAAAATTACAAGCCATAGTTGTGGTGATGGACATTGATGGAGAAAATAATCATTAAATTTTATTATTCAAGAACAGTGAACAGGATTCCGTTCCTCCTATTCTCCTTTATCCCAAGAAGTCTTGCTCGATGTACTCTACGCTTCTTACTTTTTACACTTTTCACTTTACTTTTTTCTGAATGTTCTTTTGAAGAAAGGAGTTAAGGATGAGGATAATGATTTAATACTACCACTGAAGTAATACACTCACTAGCCCAGGACTTATAAATTAATGATATTGAAAATATCTAAATGTATAAATAAAGATCAAATATTGACTAAGCTATCACATTATCCTTTTTTTTTCTTTTAAGATTTTATTTATTTATTTGTCAGAGAGAGAGAGAGAGCACAAGCAGGGGGAGCTGCAGGCAGAGGAGAAGCAGGCTCCCTGGTGAGCAAGGAGCCCCACGTGGGACTTGATCCCATGACCCTGGGATCCTGACCCGAGCCAAAGGCAGATGCTTAACCAACTGAGCCACCCAAGTGTCCCTGACTAAGCTATCACAAATAACTCCCAAAAGTATCAAACACAAATAATCATACTGATGATTATTTTGAAAACTGTAAGGAACTACATCAATCATATATGTGTACCATAAGGATTTCACTGCAGAAAGACTCAAGTCACAAACTGCATATATTCATGGAGGAAGAAGACATGTACGCCAACAGCAAAAGATCTGAGTCTTTGTTTTTCCACCACTGGTCCCCTAAGGTGTGTACTGTCCAGATCTCAAACTAGCAGTAGCATGCGTGTAAAGCACCTGGGAACCAGGTGTCAGGCAGGAAGCCCAAAGTCTGCTCCAGGTGGGAGTCTATCATAGTGAACTGGTCCCATAGGCATTGCAGCTACCTAAACAGACTTAAATATCAAAACCAGCAGCGTCCGGGTGGCACATTCAGTTAAGCATCTGCCTTTGGCCCAGGTCATGATCTCTGGGTCCTGGGATCGAGCCCTGCATCAGGCTTCCTGCTTAGCAGGGAGTCTGCTTCTCTCTCTCTCCCTCTGCCCCTCCCCATCACTCGTTTTCTCTCTCTCTCTCTCTCTCATATAAATAAATAGAATCTTTAAAAAAACAAACCCCTCAAAGCTCCAGTGAAACCAAGTGTAAATAATAAATCCCATGACTGTTATTAAATAATGTTGGGAGGATAGTATGTTATGCCCTAAAATAACTTGTGAAACTGTGGTTACAGAATATCATTAACATATTATTATATTCCATTGTGTTCCCTGGGGACACTGTAACACTCTACGAAGTTCTGTTTAAACATTCCATGATATAGAAACCCATGGCCGTCACAATCTTTTATCATCTGACCCGCAGCTTCCTCTCTAGTTTTATTTGCTTGTTTTCTCTACCATTCACCCCTTATGCTCACTCTGCTTCATAAAGAAGACCACCCTCCTAGTTTTTCCTCCAACACATATTCCATCCTCCTCTCTTCGGGGCCTTGACACTCCTTGCAATGCCTTCACATAGTCCTTTGTGAGAACACTCCTTCTCCTCAGTGATCCACACACACTTTTTCAGAGAGATCTTCCTGCAGCATGCTCCCTGAGAATCTGCCTTACGGCACTGAGCATAGTCTGTTATCATTTATTCTCTGCCTCTCCCACTTAAATGTAAGGTACCTGAGGTTCGGAATATTATATTCCCAGTGCCTAGAATTGTGTCCCTCACATGGTATGATACTGGCATACATTTGCTCCTTAACAATGAATTCGCTTTATTCGGCTTGTCTCTCTGATACACGAAATGATTTCACTTGAAAATAGTTTAAACACTGAAGCTATTCTACATCTATATGTAATATTCATATTCAGATTGATCCATATACAGTCAGTGTGACAGGTGCTGCTTCAGGTGCTTTATTTATTTGAGAGAGAGACAGCCAGCGAGAGAGGGAACACAAGCAGGGGGAGTGGGAGAGGAAGAAGCAGGCTCCTAGTGGAGAAGCCTGATGGGGGGCTTGATCCCACAACGCAGGGATCGCGCCCTGAGCCGAAGGCAGACGCTTAAAGACTGAGCCACCCAGGTGCCCCTCACCTGGTTATTTTTTATTTAGTGTAGATATTTAAGAATTGACACCATCAAATCCACTCTATGTCTCCAGGCTCCCATACTGTCAATGAATAATAATACATATGGTACATATCTTGAATTTTGTATCAATGTCACAGACACTGTGCTTCTCACATTTTTCTTCTCTAATTACTGATGAATATAGGAAGTCTATAGTTCCAGACATCCTTCCTTTGTTTTTGTTTTCTATTCTTTTTTAAGTTTCAAAAATACATTTTGAGAAACTCTCTGCTCAGAAACTGAATAGTATTGGGGCGCCTGGGTGGCTCAGTCTGTTAAGTGTCTGCCTTCTGGCTCAGGTCATGGTCTCAGGCTCTCTCTCTCTCTCTCGCTCTCTCTCTTTCTTAAATAAATAAATAAAATCTTCAAAAAAAAAGAAGAAAAGAAAGAAAAAGACACTGAATAGTATCAAAGGCAAAGATTTGCCTCACCTTCTGATTAATGTATAGTTATAAATACAAGGAAAGTTCAGAGGGATTAATATCATTTATCTGCAATAAATTTATTATCTGCTTTGGGGAAAATCATTTGTAGAATTGCATTTTTTCCCCATTTCCTCAGGTTAGCCAAGCTTAATTCCCCCTTCCAAACTACACTGCAACGTAAAAAATGGTAATGGAGGTAGATGCTATTGCTGAGTGTTTTAGGGATGTGAATCACCTTTAAACCTGAAGTATCGCTTTGAACATGGGGCCACTGATCTTGGGCCTGAACTATAACTCAAATCCTGCTAACATCAATCACTAGTTCCAGTGACAAATGGAGCAGGATTCTACAAACTACCTCGCACAAATAATGCTTTTGGATTGCTTGTTGTGCTCCCTTGCAGAGCTGAAAGATCTATTTGTCTTCTAACCCTTAAGGACACAAATTCATGGGTCTTTCTACTTCTAATCCAATCATTGCCATTTTTCCTCTTGTGAGTGACTGGTTGTGGGGAACATCTGTCTGTCATTTCAACCACTGGTTTATGAAAGCTTCAGTGTGATTCAGAACTCCTAAATTCTGTAACCTCTCACACAGGCATGACTGGCTGGAAATAAAAAGATAAAATACCTCAGAATAAAGTTGTGTTTGATCATAGTCATTCTTTAACTTCAGATAGCTCTTTAAATAATAAAATCACTGTGATAGTTGTTCTGTATGGAAAAGTAACAAGTGACAACGACTTGTAAAAAATATTCTAATTATGTTTTTTAAATGCAAAATATCGCAATGATATTGAGAAACAGCATAATGTACTGGTTGGACTTAGAAGGCAGATTACTTGGGTTCAAATCTCAACCAGAACCAAGAGCCCACTGTGTGACCTTGGGCTACTTTCTTAATTATATTGTGTTATATTACATTCTTAATTCTGTTTCCTCACCTACAAAATGTAATACAGGCACTGTGTAAGTGTTTATATATAATCCAAAGTGTATCTATATTTTGCCTCATGTTGATTTTAAGTTATTTGATGAAAAAAAATCCAATCTGAATATGGCCAATATTCCCTTGTACATAGTTTGTATCCGATAAAGAAGAGCTGAGTGCTTGATTGTTTGAAACAAAAAGCATGGAAAATTTCTATTAATTATGTCATACCAATTTTGTGCTAATAAACTCTTTAGCACAGTTTTGCTAAAGAGGCAAATGTTCATACGTATTTTCAAAGAAGATGTTTTTGGTGTCCAGCTGCCATGAGCATGCCTTTCATAAACTCCCAGGCATGTGGTCCCTGAAGCAATTTTATTATGACTGGTCTTTTTATTTAAGTGTGTGTGGGGGGGCTTAGTGGGTATTGTAATAATATAAAACTACATTGGCAAACACCCCGTATGTCTTCCTCTTGGTCCCAACTTTGATGGTATCTCGTAACTAAGAATTCTCACTTTGCACCTTTGCTTAGTTCCAATTCCCTCCTTCTGAAGCACAAAGATCAGTACTCCAAGGGAACAAGCTAAACTAATCAGCTATGTTGCAGTGTGGAAAGATAAGAGTTATTGATATGTCAAGTCAACAGGCTATATAGAGAAAGATATATTGCATAAGACAGGAAGCAGAATGCACAGCCAAATGAATTTAACAGAAGAGAAAACATTAAAGAAAGCTTTTACAGGGGTATAACTGGGGTTAAGGGAATCAACAAGGAATGAGGAGGGATGCAGATACTAGTAACAATGGAAATCTATAACTACTCTTAGGCATTAAGTGGCAAAAGACAAAATTATTTGATACTGGAACAACTGAAGCAGGGTCCTCCTATAAGAATCATAATCTTAGAGGATTATAGCTGCTGCAAGAACAAAAAGAGGGGATACCAATAACGTCTCCCACTGGGAAAACCCATCAAGGCTCAACAAGGGAAACTGATGACCCAGTGATAGATGTTGACTTCTAGGGGCACAGAGCAACATAAGGAAAGGAGAAAATAGATATGGTAGGGAAGTGGCTCAGGATAATAACAATATTTTTTAATCAGAAGAAAATAGGCTTAACATATAGGGTATAAGCACTTGAACTATTACATATCAGCAAAGATATAATACAGTTATTAAAATTAGTCCAGAAAGGGCACCTGAGTGGCTGGGTGGGTTGAGTGCCTGACTTTTGTTTTGGCTCAGGTGGTGATCTTGGGGTCCAGGGATGAGCCCCCCACGCATGGGGCTCCATGCTTACTGGAGAGTCTGCTGGTCTGCCTCCTCTTCTGCCCTTCCCACACTCTCCCAATAAATAAATAAATAGAATCTTCAAAAACAAATAATTACCATATTTTAATAATTCAATAAAGCAAAAGCTTTCTGGGTACCCTTCATCATGGCCAATGAATTATCAGGTTTTCCACTCTAGCACATGAAAACAGGTACTAATCTCTGACCTCTTGGCAGCTCAAGTATTACCTCCTATAATCCTTTGAGAAGTTCTTTCCTTGACTTGGGTCATTTTCTTATACACATACACTGATCAGTACTCAGCAGAAGTCTTGAAGAGGACCCTGTACGGATTTTCTAGAATTTTCTCTCCATAAAGTATTCTACTCTCTGATAATCTACACTGGGAACTCCAGCCACCTTGGCTTTCCAGAGGCCAACTCAATCAATCACTGTACATCAATGAGATCATTGTGCTCCATGTGTGTGCCCTCTCCCTATACTGCAACCTGGAAAATATTTCCAACTGGTAACTAAACTGAGCTTTTCAATGGAAAATCTGAAATAGTCCTCAGAACTTATCCGTTTATAGGAGTTTTTATTAACTCAGGATCAATTCAAAGCAGGCCTTACTTAAATGGACAGATTGATCATTGCATTACTTCTCTATAGGAAAGAATAAAGAAATTCAGAATAAAGCACCTTTTCTAAAGGAATTCTTGAAAATGAATGGGGGCTATACATTCCAGAAAAGAGGAAAAACATATTATTCTAAAACTAAATGCAGTTTTTAGTGGAAATGATCCAAAGAAAAATTAAAATTATTCATTTAGGTCAGAGAACTGCTAGGGCAATTTTAATGGCTGATTAATCTATTCATGGCACTAAAAGAGATTCTTGATAATCATTAAATCAAGGAACTCTCAAACTATAAGGCCATAAAACTTAAAAAAAAAAAAGGTGATATAATTTGCTGCAAGGTGATTTGATTTGCTATAAGGGTACTTAATTCTCTTTACCCTCCTGGCATCTGGCCTCTATAACCACAGTAAATATATTACATAAATAAATTTTATTAATGAAAGTCTACTTAAACACTTAGAAAATGATCAATTGTCAGAAAACATAGTGTACATGTTTACTCGATTCACTCATATGTTACTCATGTTTTAAATTATTCCAGACTTCTGAGTTACTATCACTTGGATTGCCTCTGAAGTCACATATTTGAAAACTGATCTGACAACGGAATTATCAAGAAACTGGTAGTAAACTCTGTGTACCAATTTCTGCCAGCCCCAATTTCCAAATTATGCTCTTTTCTATTTTTTAGTATAAGCAGGTCATGCATACACTGAGAAATTTTTAATTTTATTGATTTCAGGATAGAAGCCAATATAAATCATCATGCAAAATAATGCATAGTATGGCATCATGGTGTTACATGGCTGTGATATAGTTCACACTAAAATCATAGAAGAAATTGAGCCAGAAATATATTATTTGACAGCTATTTTTTATCTATGAGCACTTTAATTTTTTTCTTTCACATTCATTTATTTAGTTATAAATGTAGGTTTGAAAATTACTATTATAAATTTAAAATTTTTACTTCAAATTACATATTGGGAAACTGAAATTAGCAGAAGAGAAAACAACATTTTGTATTATTCTTTCTTAACACAATATATTCATAAGAAAGTAATTAAATATAGACAAAAAGGCATTGAAAGAAAGATGTCTTATTCCTGCCACAACCTGGTCTATCTAGGCAGTTGACTTATGTGTGGATTTATTTATGAACAAATAAAGCAAATCTTGTTGTAACGTTTTGTATGGATTGCCAGGCCAGAGAAAACTCAGGAAGGATATAGTAAATTTGATTGATTTAACAAAACCAATTTAAATAAGTTTTATGGAAAACTGCACCTAAGAGAAACTATGCATTATTTTGTGCTGACATGGAACGTTTACCAAAATTAATTGGTAGATTATAATTAGTTGATCATAAAATGAGACAAGATCAATTAGTTTTGAAGGGCTATGATTATTTGTGTTCTCTGACAAGAACAGAATTAAGTTATATGTATTTAGGAATTAAATAATAAAACTAAATAATCTGCAGGTGGAGAAAGAAGTTACAAAGAAACTTACAAAATTTATCTTCACCAGAATTTAATTATAATTAAATACAGTAAATCAAAACTTGTGGAATACATGTTAGCAGTGTTTTAGAAATGTTGTAGCCTCATCTGCTGCATTAGAAAGGAAAGAATTCTAAAAATGAATGGTTCAAGAATTAACACATGAAGTTTGACAAAATTAGATGAAATTTAAACCCATAAAAAATAGAAGGTGAATAATAGAGATAAAAACAGATATTAATGAGACAAGATAAAGCAAGATACAGGTGAACAAATTTGTAATTAGAAAGTCTAATCCAGGAAAAAAGGAAAAAAAATACAAGGATAAGTACTAGAGGTATTAAAAATCTGTGATACAATTATGAACATTTTTATACCAATAAATGTGAAAACATAGATGGAATGGAAAATCTGTGGATACAAACTTCCTATAACTGTAAAAAAAATACTGCAGAAGACCTGTATATTCTCATTTATTAAAGAAATTAAATCTGTACTTCAAAAGCTTCTTTCCTTAAACAACTTAGATGAAGTGTACAAAAGCCATGGTGGTAAAACAAACAAACAAACAAACAACAAAAAACTACTAAAGCTCACTCAAGAAGTAGATAACTTGAATCATCTTGTGTTTATTTTTTTTAATCGAATCCTTAATTCCCTGAAAGCAAATTCAGTCTTGAGTAGTTCACTGTTTTGTTTTGTTTTTTTCTCTAAATATATGAGGAATAAATAATACCAATTGTATACAAACTTGGCTAGAAAATAAGAGGCAGAAACACTTCCCAACTCATGTGAAGCTAAAATCATCCACAAACCAGACAGATACGTTGTAAGGAACAGACCAAAAAATAAACAAAAACTAAGGATTGATATCCTTTATGAACATAAATGCAAGAATTCTGAATAAAATATTAGCAAATCAAGTTCAGGAATCTGTAGAAAGGACAGATATTGTGTCCAATTGTGATTTATCCCAAGAATACAAGATTATTGCAAATTTTGACAATCAATCAATGTAATGTCCCTTATCAATAGGCTGAAACAAAAGAAAAAACTGTGATCAATCCATCATCTCAATAGATGCACAGAGCACTTGACAAAATTTAATATCCATTTATGATAAAAACTCTCAATAAACAGGTATAGAAGGAAACTCCCTCAATCTGATACACTAAGAAGAGGTGAATTTTATTATATGCAAATTATACCACAAATTTAAAATGACAAAGGGTGCCAACAAAGAAATTTTAAATCCAGCTGATTTTACTAGTATTTACTTTCTTTAAAAATTTTTTTATTTATTTATTCGAGAGAGATAGAGCAAGAGAGATCGAGAGAAAGAGAACAAGCACGAGCAGGGTGAGGGGCAGTAGGAGAAGCAGACTCCCTGCTGAGTAGGGAGCCTGATACAGAGGCTCCGTATGGAGCTTGATCCCAGGACCTCAGGATCATGACCTGAGCTGAAGGCAGATGCTCAACAGACTGAGCCACCTAGGGGCCCCAATACTTCTGAGAATTGAAGGAACAAATGGCAAGAAATTTGCACAATTTTTTTCAGGTATTAGACAGAAAGGAGTAGGGAGAAACATCATGATATACAGGGAAAAATATCCTTAATACAAAAATTTTAAAGAGTATTCCAAGAAGCAAAAAGTATTGAGATTGTTGAAAATAATCCAGGGGTATACCATAGAAAGCCTGAAGACAGATCTTCTGTACGTAGAAACTTCCGGTATGATTGCAGTGGAGGTGGAGCCTTTCATCAGTATGGAAAAGCTTAACTATTTTCAACAGTTTCCCGTTTTTTGAAAGAAAAAGAATGCCTATGTTTCACCATCAAAAAAAAAAAAAAAGAAAGTCCAGTTGCATTAAAGATTAGACATGAAAGTATCTTTTAGAACACAAAGGAATATCTTTATGATCTTTAGAAGAGAGTAATGTCAATAATGTCATAAACAGGACAGAAAATATGAAGGAATTTATGAACTGACAGTAAGTGCAAATCTATATAAAATATTTATTTATTTATTTGTTTGTTTGTTTATTTATTTATTTATTTATTTATTTATTTATTTATTTATTTTTAAGTAGGCTCCACGCCCAGTGGAGCCCAACGCAGGGCTTGAACGTGTGACACCGAGATCAAGACCTGAGCTGAGATCAAGAATCTGACACTCAACCAATGGAACCACCCAGGTGGCTCTAGAAGATATTTATAAAAAATAAGATAAATACAAACAATGCAAAAAAAATGGATACAGAATATAAAAAAAGTATTTCACAGAGTAAACAAAACAAATAGGCAATACATCTAGTACTAGATGCTTAGCCTTGTTGGGCAAAGGACACAAATTAAAACACTAAAAATTAAGATTTTATTTTTCACCTATAGGTTTAGCAAAAATTAAAATCTGACAATAATGACTTTGGAAACTATTTAAAGCAACCAGAACTAATGCATTGCTCAAAGTAAAATTTTATAAATACGTTGAAGAACTATTTGGAATAATCTACTAAAGTTAAATATGCATTTATCCCATGACCTAGCAATTACACTCCTAAATATAGTCCTAAAATCTGCATTTTTGTGTTAAGAATCCTACAGATAATCTTTATGACAACATCATTTACAATATCAAAAACTTAGAAATGACTCACATGTGCACTGACAGGAAAATGGGTCTACTGTGTATGTCTATACATAGTATAATCTATATATTATATTATTGTACATATATTATACATATACATATATACAAATATACATATATTATTATGCATATATACTAAAATACTACATAATATTAAAAATCTTTAAGTGTGAAACATGCAAACATAATGCTGAGTAAGAAAGATAATTTACAGAAGAATAATTACAATGTAGTATAGACAACGTTCAAAGACTAGGGAAACAAATCACTAAATATATTTTAAGTGCACATGTATTCATCATAAAGTAACATATGGGAAAGAAAAATATTGGACAGAAAATAAAAGTATTGAGTTTTGGTTAATTCTGGAAGGAAATCCTGAGAACGCATCAGTGAGAGCCATAATGCAGTTCTGTTTATTTCTTAAGCCGATTAGTTGAGAAAAAAAGTTGTTTTTCCCCCAATACTCTTTAAGATACTCTTTAAATGTATATTTTTTGCATATTTAAGATGTTTAATAAGCCCCCTGATACATATTTGCATGGCAAAGAGCAGCACAGTTGAGTAAGCATTATTTTTTATCAGGCTAAAATTTACATAAAACACTGTAAGTTTAAGGTGTACAATGTGTTGATTTGGTATTTTACATGTTATAATAAAATTATTATCACAGCTCTAGCTGAAACTTCTATTATGTCACATAATTATCTATCTATCTATCTATCTATCTATCTATCATCTATCTATCTATCATCTATCATCATGGTGAGAACATTTAAGATCTAGTCTGTTATCAATTTTGAGATATATAATACAGTATTACTGACTATAATCATTATACAGTGTGTTAGATCTCTAGAACTTAGTCAGACATTATTTCCTGACAGGTTCAGCAATTTCACTATTTAAAAAATGAGTTATTTTATATAGCTTAATACTTTTATAAATTAGCTTTCATAATTTTAAAAGTTACTTTTATGAATTTTTAAAATTGTTTATAATTTTTATAGATTATTTCCATATCATGGTCGATTTTCAAACAATAAGTAAAGGATGCTTTATGAATACAAATAAATTACCAAACAAATTCTTCTATTTACTATTTCTACTTTATATGACAACATTTTGAAAAACAGTGAAAGGATCCTTTTACGTGTTTATCTGTGGTTTCAAACACATAATTAAATGCTTTTGAAAACCATTGAGTCTTTAACATTAATAATTTCAACATACTGATTTTCCCAATTATAAGCTGCCCAAGGTAGCAGAAAGTTCCTGTGTCAGATCCTCAGAACTCGTCCTGTGTAGTCTCTGACTCTTTTTTCCCAATTTGACTGAGGCTCTTGACTTGTTCAAACTGTATCGAGTTGTTCACAAATGGTAATTGGAATTGCAGTAACTGGACCAGCTCTCTTAAAGGGCAGTTTCTAGGATAGAATTATGTAGTATGTATAAAAGTTTATTGAAAATCACAAACAGTTTTAACATTAACACTAAGAAAATGAACTATCATTATTTGTGCAGGTTGGGTAATCAAATTGGAGACAAAAAGTAAAAGAAGCATCAATCCACAAAAAAGAACTTTGATCCTGACCATTTTGTGTTATCTGGTCAAATACAGATACTTAAAAGAAAGACCCTTTACAGTGTCGCAATTATGGTATAAAGTGTACAGAGAAGCTTCGCTTGCTCCCACATTAGTTGCTATTTGTGGTTCATGACAGATTCTGCCATATTATGTTGAAGATACAAAAAGGAACATTGATAACACATCACTTAACTGTGGCACTGTAATATCGCATTCTTCAAGCTGAAAGCCCTCACAAAAATTTGATGAGATTAAATTGGTACCTTCTTACTTCAGCTATTAACTCCAATTGATAGCTGATCTTTTTATGAAAAAAAAAAGGAAACAGAGTACAATTTTTAAGTGCTTTTTTTTCTTTTTTGAAAACCAGCACTCTTGCAAGAAAAATCTTGCTCAGCTCAACTCAGTGGATGCAGCAAAAAATATTCTTTGCCTACTTAGGTATCAAACATGACTCCTGCTGCAGCAAAAGCTTTACATTCACTATGTCTGGGTCTGTAGTTCCACTTACACGCTGAAATTCTAGAAAACAATTTTAACCGGATGACCCAGTACTCATTTTCCCTTTTGTTCTCTGTCTAGCTGACTTTATGGTAGCCTCATTAGGACAGCTTTTCCTCATACATCTCCCATAGTCGTCTTGTTAGTGCTTAAAAGATAAACCATTTATTTTCCTCTCCTTTATAAGATCTAGCCGTTCATTAAAAAATGTTCTTTAAAAATACCTACTGGACAGCAGACAAGTTATGTGAAATAGATAAATCTCATTTAACTCCAGAATCAAAGAATATGTGGAAATCAAAGGGATTTAAAAGGCTAAATAGATAATATAAATGATATGTTTTGAAAATCCTTCACAAACTCAATGAACTAAAAGGTGAGTCCGCAGCAGCTCACTGCCAGTTTCACGACCCCCCTGACCTTGGGGGTTAGCTCTGCAGACCAGATGTAAAAGAATGGAAACCGTTTCTTTCACACTCCTGTCGTTCTCCAGGTAATGTCCTTTATACAAAGAAGAAATGCAAATCGAAGTTGTCTAGTTAAGAAAAAAAAAAAGAGAGAAAGAGAGTCTTCAAATTAACATTTCTAATATCTTCATACGTTGACCTATAAAACTTTAGAAAGAAATGAAGGCTGCTGCGTGAGCGGTAAGTGAGCAAAAAAAAAATCTTAATAACATTAAAAAATGCATCAATACTGCCATCTATCGCTTCGAATATTTGTCCTTTAATATTACAATGTGTATTTCATGTTTTTAAAATAAAAATACGTGACTTCTGTGCTGCTTTTGTCTTAAGTAACTTTATAGAGATCGTATAATATATAGCATTTGAATATAAATGAAAATTTATTTTATGGTCCTATCTATGTCATCTAACATATATGATTATCATTCAACAGATGTAATAATTTTACCAAACTGCATTTTGATTTCTAAGGTTTTCTTCTTTTAAATTTCTTCAGGGTGTGGCTGGAGGGTCATGCTTGGTGAACAACCTATGAATAAAAGTATAAGTGGAGTTTAGGGTACAGATGAAATTTTTAAAAATAAAGCCATTTGTAATTAAATACATGATCGTGAGGCTACTTGGAACGTTTATAATCTGTACTCCATTTACACCATCCTGTTACATATTGCCGCCTTACCGAAGGTCTGCTTGAAGACAAGGAAAAATACAGAAAATATTTCGAAATCCTTTTCCTGTCAGAGGGAGACACCAAGACGGTTGTCACCACTCCAATTCCTTCTGAGTTTTTTGCCCTGAGCTTAATTCAGCCTCATGTTAGAATCCATAGTGATGAGTTGGGTGCCTTATAAATTAATCTGCCCTCTGGACTCTAGCATCCACTCAGGCTTTGTTTTGAAGAGCTGGGACCAAATCTCATGGCCTTTATCAGCTCCTGCAAAGCAGGATCATAGACTTCATAAAGAAATACTGCAACCAGTCTCTCATTTTCAAATTTAGCAATCTTCCTTGTTTGCTTTAATTTAAGACTTAAAATAACTTATAAAAGTCCTGGTCATATATCTATGTTCATAATTTTCAAGCTTAATTGTATTATTTACATTTCTTTTCAAGGGTTAATGTTATTTTGCTGTTTTATTTTCATTTTGTTTTTGCTGAGACTGCATTCTGTACCATGGTTGATTTGGGTTTTTTTGTTTTGTTTTGTTTTGTTTGTTTGTTTTTTAAGATTTACTTATTTATTTTAGAGGAAGAGAGAGAGAGTGGAGTCAGCGAGAGTGGAGTGGAAGGGGCAGAGGGAGAGAGAAACCCCAGCCAACTTCACGCTGAGTTCAGAGCCTGACCCAGGGCCAGATCTCACGACCCCCATATCACGACCCCAGCATCATGACCTGAGCTGAAAGCAAGAGTCGTAGGCTTAACCAACTACGTCACCCTTTAAAAGCCTGAATCTCTGGGGCGGGTGGGTGTGCGCTGCCGTCTGGTAGATCAGACTTACACGGATTTGTCACTATGCCGTAATCTCACTGAAGAGAACTTTTGCGCTTAGATGATTCTTCTTGGAATACGGTAACTTGCATTCAGATTTCTGGTTTCCATCGAAGTTTCTATTGCTCTGGTGTTCTTAAATTTGATTACAGTTTATTTAAATTCATAAAAGATATTAGTCTGACAGTTTTTTGTCAAGAACCATGAGAGATACTGATGCTCGTTTGTCCCTATACAGCTTTCCAATCAAACAGTGACGAACACCCAAAGGAGAAGTGCAGGTTCAGTACAAAACACCTGGAAAACTGATGAATGATCAGAACAATATGGGAAGGAGATAAGCATCGAGACATACCACCCCATGCTTCTCCCTCTCAGAAGCTTGTGATTCAGTAACCACCCGGCCGCCGTCACCTTCTCATGAAGAAGCCGTCAAGGCTACGTCATCTCTTTTCCCTACTTTACCATTCCTTCCGCAGAGGTTACTATCTCTCTGAAATGGCAGGGTTACGTGGGGCCATATGACTTTAGGAATGAATAAGCTACAACAATGCTGTCTGAATTCCCCACTGCTGCTGAAACAAATTACTTTGTAGCTTAAAAACAACAACAATAACAACAATGTATTATGTTAGAGTTCCAGAGGTCAGAAATCTAAGATGGGTGTCATGGGGTCAACATCAAGGTTTTGACAGGCATGAGTCCCTTCCAGCGGCTCTAGGAGAGAATCAGTTTCCTTGACGCTTTCAGCTTCTAGAAACCACCTCCTTCTCTTAGCTCATGGCCCCTTCCACCGTACAAAGTGCATCACTCCACTCTGCTTCCTTCATCAGGTATCTTCTCTCTCTGACTCTCTTACCTCCCTGTTAACAAGACCCTGATGATTACATTGGACCCACACGGAAAATCCAGGATAAGGTCCCCATCCCAAGAGCCTTAATTTAGTCACCCGTAAAGTCCCTTTTGTCCAGTAAGGTAACATGGTGACAGGTTCTGGGGATTAGGGAATGGACATCTTCGCAGAGAGTGGGGGTTGACAGTATCTTTTTTTTTTTTTTAATAATTCATTGGAATTCACTTTATTTGGTGATTTGGCCTATATATGATTTACTTCGAACAAGCACATATTTTGTTCCTGAAATATTACTCACTGAGATCTTTGCTGGAAAGTATTACTTTTATTTTTATTTTAACATTTTAACATTTTCTTTTAATTACAATTAGACAAAAATGAAATGTTCTTCAAATACTTTTAACAGATGTATTTTCCTTTTAAAGTAAACTAGTTAGTGAACTACTTAGTGAGCAGTATTTAAATAATCTGGTATATTACATTTCCAAGGTAAACACTTCACAAAATTTTGCTTCACAAATTCATTTTTTAGAATGATAGGAAATATATACAGTGTAGAATCCATATTCAGACAAATACCTTTTCCCTTCCTCAAAATAAATGTTTAAAAAGTGCCGTATAAAAGTTATAGCTATACAGGCACTGCCCATGTCTGGCTAATGGATGGCAGGAGTGTCACTGCCTGTGAACGTTTCACATGTAAGAGCTTTGGACACTGAGCACTGAAAGTTCTGGTTTTTCATTCACTACCACGAGTCTCCGGTAACTAAGGAAAAATATCAAAATAATTATTATGTGACAAAATGACTTGCACGAACTAACTATGACCCACCTTTTAATCTTATCTTTTGCTTTCTTTGTTTCATTCACAAACGAATTTTTTCAGGACTTGAAAATCAACTAAATGGTTTCCCCCTCGGTGCCTTCACAGAGGACTTCCTGTGTGCCTAAGATGATGTACCCAAACTCACGTTTTTACAGGATGTTTCATGCTTTAGGAGTCTCAAATTATTTGCATGTGTCTTGACCTATCTGTAAAAGGTAGACTGCGGAGATTTTCGGGACACCTAGCAAATTGCCATTTCTATACATACATACATACATACATACATACATACATACATACATGCATAACTCATGACAGGCATGAGTTCCTTCTGGGGGCTCTTGGGGAAAATCCATTTCCTTGACTTTTCCAGTTTCTAGGGTCCACCTTGTTTATTAAATAAATTAATTAAGAAATGCAGCAAAATGTTCTCATGGTAAACATTAAGCTTGTTTTAAAGTTACAGAAAATAAAAAAATAAAATAGAGTGCATGAGTGTGTGATATATATAAAACTTCCAAACAATGTAAACATGTTTTAATAAAATGTGTAATATCCACATCACCTCCTCCAATTTTAGCTCTACCCAAAGGTTCACACTTTAATAATTTGGTTTGTTTTTTCCAGAATCTAATCATTATATAAATGGATACACCTGGAGCAATTTCTGTTTCCATTTAGAATGTAGAAGGTAACTGCAAGCCATTGCAACAATTAGGGGAAAAAATCCAAATATAAAAAAATATATAGATTAGAAATATCAGATAGCTGTGGAAGCAAGGAGGACTATATGAATTAAAATTCCAGAAAGGTGGGGCACCTGGGGGCTTAGCTGTTAAACATCTGCCTTTGGCTCAGGTAATGATCCCAGAGTCCTGGGATGGAGCCCTGCATCGGGGTCCCTGCTCAGCAGAGAGTCTGCTTCTCCCTCTCCCTCTACCACTCCCCCTGCTTGTGCGCGCACTCTCTCTGTCAAATAAATAAATAAAATCTTTGAAGGAATAAAAAATAAAAATAAATAAAATTCCAGAATGGAAATATTTTTCAGAATATCACATATGTATTAAATCTGCGACTTTGCACTGTGTTTCTTCTCAGGACAATATATGCATTTGGGATCCAAGGGGCAAAACCAAGAGTCACCCAGTTATTGCACTTACTGTTGGTGATTTTGTGCTTCCTGTCCCTGCAATTTGGGGTTGTGCAGGATTGGAGCTTTTGGTCGCCAAAGGGAGACATGTTCTTATCAGGAAACGGGGGAAAGTTCTCAATGAACTACAAGTAAGTAAATATATCCCAGGATACCTTGGACTTTTTGTGCTCGGGGGTAACTGACCCTAATGAACAGATAGTGGTTGGGTTGTTTTTATGCAATGGGACAAGGAGGAATATGTATGAAAACTATGTGATCATTGATACCTCTTAGTTCTTCATTGATTCATTGTAACTGTGACTGGACATGAAAAGCAACCCAATCCTAGGAATTTAACTGCCAAAGACTCACATCCCTCTGTAATAATGGCTTTGTTCATTTAAATGAGTAAGTTATCAAAAACTACCAGTAGTATTTATTAATTATTTGATTTCTACCAAGTTTATATCTTTTGGTAGGGCTTAAAATAGAATTCTGAGTTCCTATAGGATCATATAATATATTATAAAATAGTGTAAGATGACAAGAGTAAAATAATCGATGCTTGATGTATGAAACATACACCATGCATGAAACATCAAGAATTGATTACTCGTCATCACTTAGCTCGTCTCTTTGTGAGACCGACACCCCCGCTCCTGCATACCTTCATTTCTGCTTCTGAGAGGCACCGTGTGCAGAAAGTTACAAAATGAGTGTAGTTAATGAGATGTTATGGAAACTGAGCCCCAAACCTGGTTTCGAGCAGAGTGAGAGGTAAATCTAAAGAAAGGGCCGATCACATCAACTTCATTATCAAACACAGAAGCATATTTGCTTAACAGCCGAGCTTTGCACTTAGGAAGGATAAAAGAGCCTGTTTGGGGCAATTTATTTTGGAATTGCTCTGTCAAAAGCTAATTTCATTTTGGCTTTGTGAGGCCAATTTGGCTCCTATGTTTGTATTTTGATAAAGGCACTAGAATAGTATTAAAATTCTAGCAACTTTATGGAGATTAGAAAACTTTCTCTAGGCACAATTCTTGTCTTTGGAAAGCATGAATGATGAATAATAAATGGCGGAGAATTTTTAAATGAATTCACTCAACAAACACTTATTGAGTGAATGCCGTGTGCCAGACGCACGCGAGGTATAAATCATCTTCTGCTACAGTAAGTGAGCCAGAGTGCAAAACTAATTAGCAGGAAACCATTGTTATTCAAAATGGCTATTTCATCTTTATGCCAGGTTTCAAATTTTGTAAAATTTCAAACTACTTTATTACTGATTCATCTAATAGTATGACTTATGAGACCCCAAAATATAGTGGCTTGAAAATATTTATTTATCTCTCACCCAATATACCAGGCAGTATTCAGGACCTTTATAGCAGCTTGATCCTATTATGGAGCCAGACTTCCTTCTATCTTAACTGTCCCATCATTACAGGCTTTTGTCCGCAGTGGGGAAGAGTGAAAGTAACTCATATCATTTGAAGAAAGTGATCTAGAATTTGACCACATAATTTTTACTTCTACCTCATTAATCACAATAGGACATTAGGTCACATGCAACGAAGGGGAGCACAGAGCGTTTAGCTGGATGGTCATGTAAATCCTTCTTCCCCCCAGTATAATAACCTGATCTCTAATCCAATAATGGCAACACAGAACGTGTCCACTTACTATCCCAAGGTCAAATTACACAATGTTTTCATGACAAGCAATCCTCTCCGGAAGGTTTTTAACCCAAATGCTAAACTAAATTCTCTCCCACGTAAAATATAGATCAGAATAGGGTCATGATAACTATCCTGATAACTCCATTTGGAAAATGAAAGCATCGGAAACAAGCATCCTCTGTTCCAAACAATTGCCAATACCTATTAGGAATGAATGTAAGAAGTCTCTGCGCTGGCATTCAAGGAATTCCCCTGGGCGAGTTTATGTGGCGGTTCTGGGTTGCTGTTCCACAGATTCTTCTTTGCTCATTTGCCTCTGAGGCCACATCTGGGATAGGGATGAGAAAGGTGAAATTATATCCTTGAGAGTTAACCAACATTTTCGCCTGATTCCTGTGGGATATGCCTCACAGGCTTTGCGGCCCAGGTAATTATGGTTTGTTGGTTCGTTTATTTCTGCAAGGCAGTTCCTGCAACATACATAGGAGAATTTCAGTTTACTTGTTTCTGGTAAGTTCCACATGCAAGTGGCAGCATCAAAGGCTCTATCTTTAAATAGCTAGTTTGTTTCTTTTGATCTCTGAAACTGTTTTGTTTTTGTTTTTGTTTTTGTTTTCGTTTTGCATTTAAAAATTTTGACTAACCTCAGAACTTTGCCACCATAACAACATAATGACAGCGGGGCTTCAAAGTGAGAGGTAAAGATGAGACACCACTCCAGATGAATAGCATAGAAAGAGGGTCCCCCTAGGCGCTGCAGCCCTCTCACAGGCATTGACACAGTGCCTTTGTAAAAAGTAAAAGCTACTCCCTCTCTGTGCTGCCAATTCCATTGCATGTTGAAAGGAGCCAAAGCTAGATTTCAGCCCCAACCTGCCCTCTTCACTGGTAGCTTTTGCAATGAATCATTCAGCTGCATACACCGATCTTGCATTAAGGTCATCTGGAACCATAGACTAGGGAAACAAACAAACAAAAAAAGTCTTTAATTCAATGCCAGCAGCTGGACTGACTGAGGAGATGGAGAAAAGCCTAGGGACACAGTATTATATCCTGCCTCTTTCAGGTAGAGCCACCTTTTAAAAAATAATCTAAGTTCTTCTCTAGTAGAGCATTACTAAAAGTAACATGAAACAAAATATTTTGCATGTTTTTAACCATTTTTGCTGAGAGAAGAAGCTCTGTTGGTATATGGTAGAACTTTTAAAGCATCCCCGGTGACATTTTTACTGTGACTTACCAGAGGTTACCAACTCCAGCAGCAGTAGCTGTGTCCTTGCTCAGCCTTCTCCCCGTTCCAGTGGGACAAGACCACATGCTTTTTATTTTCCATCTAGAATTTTCCTACATCTTTCTACTAAATTCGTTATTGGTTGAAATATGAGCTAGGTTATTTGCATAAAGGACAACAAAACACAGTGGCTTGAACAGTCAATATATTTGCTTCCTTCTTACGTGGTATTCATGTTAAGCGGAAAAAGGCAGGCATGGAAGGTTGATAATGTTGGGAAAGCAGACCATCTGTAGAATGGGTTACAGGTCCACTTGGTGAAGGTTAACTGAACACAATACCTGTACTGCAGTCCACACACAGAGGAAAGAGAAGGGAAAGTACCCTTTCCTTCTAAAAGCACTTTCCAGGGGTTATACACATCTCTTCTGCTCTAGTGCAAGGCGGCTAGAAATTATAGCCTGTAGTGGATATTTATGTATCCTGTTAATCTTGCTAAAAATAAAGAAGAATAGATGCTGGTGGAAACATTACAGCCTCTTTCAAGGTATAGATACAGTTTTGCATGTTTATTCTGGATATTTACAAAAGCACGATTAAAGAAGCTAAATAGTAGCTCATTTTTAAGCTAAATAGATTCTACTAGCAGGATATGCTAAGATCAGAAAGCCTATACCAAAGAGCTAATGACATTCCTTTCCTCAAACATTTCCAAACCAATTTCAGAGAGTAAAAGGTCAGATGACACATGGGGTAACAGATAAGGATATCTGTGTGTAAAAGATACGTGGATTCAACAAAATATTAGGCTAAGACTTACTGAAGTAAATGAGATGGTATGTCTGTAATTGATGGTACGTCTCTAAGCAAGCTTCTCTTTACACTCCTTCACCATGGCTCTTTTTGTAACACTCCCTCAAACAACTGATTTTCTGATTAATGCCCCATAAATTCAAAGTTGGTGTTATGAATAATTTGGGTTCTGGCAAGAAAGTGTATAGACACAATTATAGTCAACATACCAGCCATAAATTATCTTCTGCTATCATTGAACGTAAATTTAGGAAAATATTAAAGCATTCATAATAAAAACTAAATCTTCTGTTTCCATTTTTTTTCACAAAAGCAAATTTCTAAGGGCTTAAGCTTATAATAGATCATGTACTTTATCTCCAAAGAACTATTGCTACTGCTGATTAAACCAAAACAAATTGTAGCTGTCTGCACTTACCAAATCTTGAAACTGATTATTTTTATTTGCTACAATCAGCAAATCAGCTCAAAATATTTTACAGGAGACTGCAGGTTAGTTTCTTCTGCATCTGAATAAGAAACATGTGGAAATCAAGGGCAACTTAAGTTTTTTGGAGTTTAGCACCGTCATGAAACAGGTGCAGATTGAAGAGTGAAGTGGAGTGGACAGTATATTAATCTGCGTTATGAATATCTAACAACACCTTTCTTTTATAATTGGTAATTACAATTTTGGATCAAAAATTCAGCTTTCATTCTTTAGTATAATACAAGTGAATTAAATGAGTTAACATAGAAGATTTAGAACAGTGCCAGGCACAGAAAACATTTCACAATGTCAGTCTTTCTGTGTACCTTATTCACAAAAGTTGTACTATGAATGTTTGTGGAATATAAATAGAATACCTCAAATGCCTCACACCTCATACAAGGAAGTATCAGTCTGTGGTTTGTGTTTTTTTGCCATAAATCACTTCTAATGTCAATTTCGATTAATAGCTTGTAATTTGTTTTACAAAAATGTTTCTTATTTAGTCAATGCGAAGAGTAAAATCTACTTTATTATTTTTGCCCTATTTCAACTTCTTTTACTTTGTCTTACATACTTATTGAACCACAATAGTAATTTTTTATTTGGATATGCTCTTATTCAAAATGTATAATGTACTTTTTTAAAGTCATTTCTATTTGTGGGGATCCGTGTAACACAGAATCATTGATAGCACACACCCTGAAGCCCAGCTGCCTCCGTGGGCCACTCACTGACAGGGTGACAGCATTTCTGTTCACAAGTTTCAAAAGAAGAGCAAATTTACTCATTTTCTCCACTTAAATCACACATATATCAAACATAGGTTAATATACCCATGATTTTATTTATCAGTGGTTACTTTGGGGGAAAAATGTAAACTGTGGAATATAAAATGTTTGATTCACCAAGACTCAGGACCAGGATCACTTCAGATAAGTGATTGGTTTCTGATGTACAGTAAATCCTCATGGGTTTCCAACCAAATTTTAATGACAATTCCAGGTACTAATATTGTCTCAATATTAGTAAAGCATGTAAAGCATCTGCACCTGTTTCATGACGGTGCTAAACTCCAAAAAACTTAAGCTGCCCTTGTAAAGCATGTAAAGCATGCCTCCTTTAATTTTTTAAAATTTGTATACTGTTCATATTTAGTTACTGAAGAAAATAAAATGTTCAGAAGCTTTACATTAAAAGCCTCCTTAAATGAGCATGGGGAAAGATGCTGTGAAAGAGACCATCTGACTCAAACTGTTGTTTCAATCAATGATTAAATTGTATAATTACTTTGAATAATTAGAACCAAAGGAAAAGACACAAGCAAAGAGTATATTATCCATTTCAAAGGAAGATATTTAACAACAGAAAATTATCTTGTAGTACAAGCTCCAGATTAATAACTTTTTAAATAAATTTATGATTCAAAGTTATAGAAGTTAAAAACCTCTCTAAGAAAAATCATGTAATTTTCACTAGTGTAATTTACATAAGATTACAGTTATAATATGATATAGAGCATTCGATACTATTTTGATGGGGGAGGCAGAATCATAGCTCTCCATAGTCACCCACTTCCTAATGTCTGAAGCTAGAAATATGTTACCTTACCGGACAAGAGGGACTCTGTAGACATGATTAAGGATCTTGAACTGGGGAGATTATACTGGATTATCTATGCGCACCCAGTATAATCACAGTGTCTTTAGAAGTGTAAGAGAGAGACAGCAAGTCAGAGACAGAGCCATGAACATGGAGGTAGAGGGTAGAGTGAGGTATCTGTGAAGGCCATGAGCCAAAGAGTGCAGGTGACCTGTAAACACTGGAAAACACAAGGACACAGATTCTCCCCTGAAGCCTTGAGAAAAAAAACACAGCCCTGCGGATATCTGATTTTAACACGGTGAGACCTACTTTAGATTCCAAACCCCCAGAAGCATACACTTGTATTGTTTTAAGCCACTAAGTTTGTGGTAGTTTGTTACAACAGTGATAAAAATCTAATGCATCTGACAAGTTTGAGGAATTTGAGAAGCCTAGGTTATAATTTAGGGAATACTGCCAATACTCATTTTCCTCAACTATCCAATGGGCATTGCAGTGCCGTCTCTTACCTACCTCACAATATCATGTAAATATAACATCAATAATTGAAATAATGCATTATTTATTCTATAGTTTAAATCACTTGCTTCCATAATGCATTCAGCCAACAAGTACTTATCAAGTGTCATTTATATGTCCTTCACACTGGGGATAAAGCATCAAACATTGAAAAAACCCTGTGCCTATGAAATATACATTCCACTGGTGGGAAGATAGATAGAATACAAATAAATAGAATACATAATATATCAGATGATGATCAGCACATAGGAGAAAAAACAAAAGAACATGTGTAAAGGATATTGAAAGGGAGGATTGAGTTTAGAGTAGTTCTGGAAAGTCTCAGTGATGGGATATTTGGGTAAAGACCTGAATGAAATGACAGGAAATCATACAGATTGGAGGGAAAGTGCTCCAGTCTATTCACCCTGACACTGACATGTGCCTGGATGTTGGGAGGCTAATGTGTGTGAATGGAACACAGGAAGACAGGCATTGAGTGTGAAGTCAAAGAGGAAGGAATTAGAGTTGGGGCAGATTATCGAGGGCCCTCCTTAATTAGGTCTCAGGTTTTATGCTGAGAAAGAAGAGATGCCTTTGGGGGTTTTGAGCAAAAGAGTAACATGATTGAAATTACGTTTTTTTTTAAAGATTTTCTCCATCTGTTGTGTAAAGAAAAGATACAGAGTTGGGTGAAGAGAAGGTAAAAGGATATTGCACAAATCCAGATCATCGATATTGGTGGTTTGGATCAAGGTGGTTCTCCCCGAGGCAGCGAGACGTAGTTCAAGTCTAAGTACATTTTGAAGGTTGAGCTGATGCAATGGATGTGAGGGATCAAGGAAGACAGGAGTTAAGGATAATTTCAAAGTTTCTAGACCGAGTAGCTGGATTGACAGTGCTGCCCCCAAGTCAAAGAGGCAAGACTGAAGGAAGGGTAGTCGGGGGAAAAGCAAGTGTTTTGTTTTAGATGAGTTGAGTTAAAGATGCCTGGAGGCTCTCCGGGTCTGGATGTTTTGATGGCATTTGCATATGGCAGTCTGGCTTTACTGATGTGGTTCAGCGTGGAAACAAAAATCCTCAAGCATAAATAATTTATCTCTTACAACTTTGTCAGCTTTTCTAGAAAGTTTTTAATGCAGCAATACCTTTAATTTGTACACTAATTTGGTGTCACACTATTTAGAAAAACTAAATGGAGCCAATATTCCTCTTTCTACATAAATTTTGTGACAACGCTAAAGTTAATGAACTCTGTACAAATAAGAAAATCATATTAACTTATATTACTTAATCATTCATGAATATCTTTCATATTGAACTTTGGAAAATACATATTGATTTCAACATTCAGGCAAAGTGAAACAAAGTAAAAGATGCTCAAGATGTAGGGTATTCATTTAAATGAGGATGATATTTTTTAGTATTTTCATAATTAAACTATAAAAATTATCTCATTATTTAACTCCATATTCCTTTTTAAAATATAAAATCCACTTCATTGTATTTATGTAATTTGAGGTTCAGAAGCACTCTGAAAACCTGCTTCTTCACATGAAAGACTGAATTTTGAGATATATTAAGATTATATCTCCATAATCATTCTGGACAGTTTCTTTAGATCTACCAGGAAAAAAAAAAAAAGAGGAGAGAACAGGACTTCACTGAATTAATTCTTTTTAATTTGTTTTAATATATTATATTGCTTGACAAGGATAAAAAGGAAATTCAGGAGCGCCTGGGTGGTGCAGTCATTAAGCATCTGCCTTCAGCTCAGGGCGTGATCCCAGCATTCTGGGATCGAGCCCCAGGTCAGGCTCCTTCACTGGGAGCCTGCTTCTTCCTCTCCCACTCCCCCTGATTGTGTTCCCTCTCTCCCTGGCTGTCTCTCTCTGTCAAATAAATAAATAAAATCTTTTTTTTAAAAAAAAGGAAATTCATATGCTTCCTTTGTTTTCATAGCTGTAATAATTCACAGAACAAAATTTAATGCTTAACTAAGAAGAACATTTCAAAGAAAAAGAGATTTGTGCTATAGTCCAAAAGAGACGGTCTACTTGAAAATATTGGAAGGGTATTACACTGAACTGATGAAACATTGAACATTAGATCAAAAACCAATGATATACCATACCTTGGCTAATTGAATTTAAATAAACAAAATAATAATAATAATAATAATAATAATAATAATAAAAACATGCTTGGAGACTAAATAGATACTACTACCTCTTTATTCTTCTTTCTAAAATCTTCAGTAGAATCTAGATTTCTTCCTAATAGTTTGTGGATTTTTTTTTTTTTTTGCCCTTTTGGTGGGTATTGGGGATGCGATATTGGTTGGGGGAGATAAGGATGCAAAGAGTTATGACTGGCATCAAGTATAACATGTAGCAGAAGTAGAGGCTGTTCTTGAAAGATTGGTGGTATATGGTTTACATAAGAAAGAGGTTAATACTAATAATATGAATAGGAGTACGTCTGTGATGGAAAAGGTAGGTTGGGAGTGAATAGAAAGGGAAATTAACCCTGATCTCACATGTCAGGATGATGTAGGGCAAGTGATAGAATTAGAATTAGTTGAGATGTAGGTCAGAAAGAGCTGGAGGTGGAGAGCGGTCTAGGAGACAGTGATTCTGTGTGAGCAGCAAGAGTTAGAGCAGCGGGTTCAGGATCCTCAAGTGAGATGGGGGCGTAGTGGACAGGCAGCAGAGGCACTTAAGGATAGTGACGTAAACAGCCTTGTCTGAATCCATAGCATTCGCCCGTTACCCTGAGGCAATGAGGAGCCCTGAAAAGTCTACCCTTTAGTAGAAATTTAGTAGAAACCTGATGGTAGCAATAAAATGGTAAGCAAAGCAGATACAGTCTATGCTTTCATAAGGTTTAAAGCCCCCTGGATGCAAAAGACATCAACCTATTAAAAATAAAATATCATCCCCTCCCTCATTTTGTTTGTTTGTTTCTGTGGGTTTTTTTGGTAGCACTAAAGAAGATGTCTAGAAAGACTACAGGGATACAATCGCCACTTACCTTACAACTTGGGCTTAATGTAGTCTCAACAAATAGGTTTTCAGAATGATTAGATGATCACCCTGGAAAGCAAATTAATGTTTTAAGAAAGAGTGACTTGGAAGAGCCAAACCTAGTTGCAGGAAGACAGAAGGCTATTACTGTCCACTAAGTAACCAGTGGGTGAATTTCCACTTTCTCTTACTTCACGCAAACTGTTTATTCATTGTATATGTGCATTTCTCATCTCAGTATTAATCTATCACACTAATACATCTTAAGCCCATACCCTCTAACAGAAGCTGAGCTAACTGCCAAAGATCTAATAGTACGTAGAGAAGACACATCCATACTTTCATGAAGTGTAAGCTCCCTTGTGTGCAAAAACCATTGCATTTTGAATCACGCGGGTCAGTGTATTACTTGGCTATGCGTTTGCTGAGGAAAGGAGAGTAGAGCGACCAAGGAAGGCATAATAAAATATAACCCTGCCTAGTCTGGATTTGCTCACAATTCCGAACTGTTGTTTTTGTTTTTGTTTTTTTTTTTAATTTGTGAAATTTTAGAAGTATCAAGAGGTCCATTTTCCTACAACCAGCTAACATTTGGGTACATATCTCCCTCAATAAAGTAATTGACAGAGAGAAAGGGACAGGGTTGGGGGGAAAGATCTACTACATCTTATTAATGCAGGGCTCTGAGTAATAAAAATATTGCTATTTTGGGGCGCCTGGGTGGCATAGTGGTTAAGCTTCTGCCTTCGGCTCAGGGCGTGATCCCGGCGTTATGGGATCGAGCCCCACATCAGGCTCCTCCGCTGGGAGCCTGCTTCTTCCTCTCCCACTTCCCCTGCTTGTGTTCCCTCTCTCGCTGGCTGTCTCTATTAAAAAAAAAAAATATATATATATATATATATATATATATATATTGCTATTTTTTACACTAACTTTAAAATATAGGCCTATTAACTCCAGATAACTAAGTCATATTTGCTAAGGAAATATGTTACGTACATTTAAGTTAACAGATGCTTTTCACACATTTTAGTTACTTTTCAGTCTTGACCTCTTAGAGAAATGATTTAGATATTCTAATTCAAGGGGAGGTGGGGGGCCGGGGGGAGGTGGGCTAAGTGGGTGATGGGTATTAAGGAGGGCACTTGTGATGAGCACTCGATGTTGTATGTAAATGATGAATCACTAAATTCTACTCCTGAAACCAGTATTACACTATATGTTAACTAAGTAGAATATAAATAAAAGATTGAAACAAACGTAAAAATAGGTACTGTAACTGAAGTTCCAGCAATCAATTATTCATATATTACAGAAAATAGCCACTATTCTAAAGTATTGTGGTTCGAGTCACTTTGTTTGAGTTAAAAAAACAATGTTTAAATAACTGTTATTCTAGGTTGGTTTTCTTTTTTTTTTAATCTAAGTTTTTAGGCTTAAATTATCAGATGTGCTACTAAAATATCCACATAACTATAATGATTGTAAACCTCTACAGGCATGGGGACAGATGAATGTTCACAAAGTGTTCTTGGCCTTTGTGTCAGTATCTTCATTTGCAAGGGCATTCAAAAGAATTACTGACCTCTGCACATGAATGTAGAGAAACACTGGTAAACAGTTCTTATTTACGTATGTTATTGAATCAGGAAGAGATTGATTATAGCATCATTTCTTCCCCTTCCCCAAAAAGGTTAAATTCACAGAGAATATTCTTGGGATTCTCAAAGTACATTTCTCTTAATCTCCTGATAAGGATGTGAATTTTGAATCCTCCAAATGAGTCTGATTAATTTTCCCTACACGATTGAAGAGTTAACTAAAACTAATGCATCATCTTGAGATAGTGATCCCTTCTTAAATCTCTATATAGACTTATTATTCATCATCCAGTGTTTTAGATAATTTTTGAATCGAAAAGACTATAACAAATAATTAAAAGCTTATTGGATTACACAAATGTGACTTGTTATTACTGATGTATATTATTTATTGTTTGACAAAATTTGTTTTGCAAATATACAAATGATTTCTCTCCTTATGTACAAATGATGGAAAATTCTGTGTCCTGGAAATTATTTTACATTCAATGATCATATTCCTCAAAATTAAACCAACTAACCATAGCAATATTTTGACCCAATTCAGCAGACCATGGAAATATTCTGACCCAATTACAAACTGCTAAATTGGATTTTTCTTTTTTTAAGCCTCCACCAAATATCAACATGCAGGTGACATTTACTTCTCCCATTAACCTAACCAAACCTAAATAATTTAGCAATTCCTCATGCTTGTTTTATGTTTTTACATCCCTTACAGGTGCTCAGACATAGAATTAGAATTCTCTAAATGACTCAGAAGCAAATAAAATGAACATGTCAAGATTATAAGCACAGAAATGATGCCTAAAATATAGTTTTAAAAAATATGGGTTGGCCTCATAGGTGAACAATACATCATTATTAGAGAATGCACAGTGATCCTTGTATCTAGATATGACACTCACATTTCAGTTGTATAATCTATAGCATGGTAACAGTGACAGAAAATCTCTCTTTATTTGCAAGATAGTAAAGATAACTATCTAAAGCGACAAGGAAGAATGATACTCATCATTGTGAAACGTACAACTTCCATGGCTGCTCAGATACACTTATTCTGACATGACAAATATCATATTGCTTTTCTGATAGCAATAATGATACCATAGTATTTTTTTAATTAAAGCATACTACATAATTTAAAGGTCACCAGGGCATGGCGGTGTAAACAATTGAACTACGCAGAGTTTCGATGAATTTATTTTTGCATTGCTTTATAACATGCAACACTCTAAAACAGGACATTATATATTATAGGGCTCAAGCAATTTTTGAAATGGATAATCTCATGAATAGAAACCTTGTCATCAGTTATACTGGATTTCAAAAAAAAAATTAAGTCTGGTGGCTAAGAGCAACTAGACTAATAAAAATTATTGAAGATGGGTCTACTAGAGTTAATTTGCATAGTGAATCCACAAAGGTCAGGATCTAGAGACCCAAACTGTTGCTGCTCTCAGACATCTAGATGTTCTATGATAAGCCAGCAGAATTAATGCTATGATCCAATGTTTGATTCAACTTAGCTTTTATTGTTTTTAGCCACGTCTTCCTATTTTTTTTCCTTTGTGCCAGTGTTCATTGCATTACATTTCTTTTCCATTATGAGGCTGTTAGACAGCACTGGCAATGTGATTAGGAAATTCAGTTATGTTGTTCAGGCCTGTTTATATTCACAACCACAAAGTCACACTGGAGAGCATCTCATCAATTCATATAATAAATCATTATAAGATAAATCTGAATAAAGACTATGGAACCAAGTGAAGTACAAACTGAGGATGATTTGCCTTATATTGCTACTTTCTTATCTGCCTCTCTTATCTCTTGTTCGAGTGTCCTGTGTGTGCCAGATGAAAAATGCAACAGAAACAAGTAATTATTTGGCAGGAAGGAAGTTGAAAAAAAAAAAAGTTGAATGCAGGTGTTCTCTCTATACACATACTCTTTATCAACAAGCTGAATTTGTCTCTTTTATAGCCTCTTATCCACTCCTTTGGAATAATCTAGATTTATAATAACTGATTTTCTTTGATGCTTTTAAAGAAATCTCAAGTGTGAACACTTTACCCAGTGGGCTTCTTTGCCAGAGGGCACCAATTAAGCTCTTGTGGAATGGCAAGCAAGACGAAAGTATAGGAAAAATTCACTTCAAGTAAAAGAACACATTTTATTCATAGAAATTTTAAAATGTAGGTAAAGCTATCAGAATAGATGATAAAAGTGAATCATAGTTTGAATATGAATCACATGTTTTATAATATTATTCTGAAACTTCATCGTATTAAAGCAAAAAAAAAAACTGTGATAAATACTATTCAACACATATATAACACAAGAAAAAGGTTTGGCCAAGAAATATACTAGCTTTGGTAATAATAATAATAATGTCAATATTAATTTAAAAGTTTAAGGAACTCAAATTTTCTGAAATGTATAGATTTCATGCAATTGCTGTATAGTTTTCAGACATCTTATGACATTATAGGCGTTTATATTAGTTATATAAGTATTGTTTAAGTAGAGTTGAAATTCATTCCCAGTGGAAAATGTCAACAACTATATGACAAATTATCATGATTATTAATTTGAGAAAGGTAAAATACTTAGAACCAAGGTGGACCTAGCCCTCTCAGAGAATAATTATGAAAATAAAACCATTTTTACAGGTCAAATTATCATGCATCACGAACAATCCCTTCTCTTTGTTTCTTCTCTCATCATTCCATGCTTGGTGTAATTAGTCATGACTCTCACATCACAGTCTCATATTGTTCAGCTTTTAAAATTTATATTTGGAGATCTCATAGCTTGAGAAATTTTGTCTTCCAACTACATTTTTAAATACATTTGAATAATTCCTGCCTCAGATTCTGTACCTAGAGTAATATATTAAAACTCTTCAGGGGCACCTGGGTGGTGCCGTTGGTTAAGTGTTGGACTCTTGATTTCAGCTCAGGTCATAGTCTCAGGGTCTTGGGATCGAGCCCCGTATTGGTCTCTACACTCAGCACAGAGTCTGCTTGAGATTCTCTCTCCCCCCACCCTCTGTCCCTCCTGCTCATGTTCTCTCTATATATGTCTTAAAATAACAAAACAAAGCAAAAAAAAAAAACCCACAAAAACTAAAAAAACCCACCAAAACTCTCTTGACAATTACATTAGGGCATTTAGAAGAAACAGCTGAGCAGTGGCGTGGACGCTGATAGAAGTTGTTCCTGGGCAGTCAAGGTGACCTCAGAGGTCCTTGGAGAAGAATGCAGCGGTGATCCAGTGAGAAACAATCAGGGATTCACCTCAGCAACAGTGCGCACATGGAGAAGAGGAGAAATGGAGACAGGATTCAAATATTAAAATTAGAGTTTCCCCTCCTCTACCAAAATTTTTTAAAAACATTTTTTCTAATGTAAGGGCAAAGGAGAAGAAAACGTCAAAGATAATCTCAGGTTTATGGTATTGACAGCAATGTAAAATATATCTATTTACAGATATAAGGGATTTTATGTAACTATGGATTACCAAAGGGAAGATAGGTACCGCGAAATCTAAACTCAGCAGGCATAGTTGATTTTGATTGACGATTTCATGCCATCATATTCACGAAGGCACTTACAATTTTAGATGGGTTGTCTAAGGGGAGTGTATGAAATCAGAGAAGGAAAAATCATAATAGGCAATAAATCTTCAATATCTAAAGAGGTGAACAAAGAGGAATAAAACCATGAAGAGGATTAAGGGAAAAAAGTTTTCTAAGGGACACAGTAGAAGAGGGCCAGGTAAGTATTCGTTGGTGTGTGTGTATATATATATATATATATATATATATATATATATATATATATAGCAGATGAGAAAATGCTATCAACAGATGGCAACTCTCTCAATTACTTTACCACCATCTACGAATGTCCCTTTATACACATCCTTCTGATTTTACATCACATCTCAGCGTAATCTGTAATCCTCTTCCTGCCTCAGACTAATGATAGACCTTGTATTTCTTTAGGAACATCATAAAATGGGCAATCACAGAACAGTGATTTTAAGGCAAGGGTGAAAAACACCTTCTATTCATGATGATATTAATATTCTAGAACACACAAAGGAAGCAAATATTTAAAAAGAGAGCCACCAAATTAAAATACTATAGATAAAATCCTTTCAATACAATTAAATAATAGAAAATATAAAATATTTCACCCATCTTTGAAAGTCATAAAACGATAACAAGTAAGTTGAACTAATGAGTGAATATGAAATACGACCGAATTTATATCCTAGAAACCAAATCTGCAGCCATAAATACAAACAAACAACTCTTTCCATGGATAAATTCCCAAGTAGAGACCCAGAAAGAATAAGTGTATTATAACTGACTGCTGTTAAATCTACTTAGAACACAACACAATGAAACAAATGATTGGTAAATTTAAGAAAGATATTGAGAGACCTGGTGGCTATACTAAGAAGTACAAAATTACAAGGAGTAAGAGTTTCGTGACTACAGAATGAAAGAAACAGAAGAGAGGAAAATTCAAAAAAGACAGGTGCTACAAGTTTTCCATCCCAAAGGCAGCAAGCACTGATCATGGCTGTCTGAATTCTTTTGCCAACCTAGTTATGGTCTGAGGGATGGAGGTCTTTAAAAATGGTATCCTTCCCTTCTTACCAGATGTAAACATTTAAGAAATAATATATATATATATGAAGAATTTTGAAGCCAAGCTAACAATTTTATTGCTGATAGAGCCTTGGTTGCGAAGTAGGGTTTTGGCCAGGTATGTGGGTTAACTAAATGTCAGAACGAGGCACAACTTCTCATCCAGTTGCAAATGAGGGTGAATGCTGGCAGGACAGCAATCTAAGGCTCAGGAAAAATTACTGCAGGAGGAGAAGTGGATATTGCAACTAATTTCCAAGGAGGAAAGCAGAAAAGGGCAAGCCTGGAGCAAGACAAGATAGACTCCCTGAAGCCTATCCTGTCAATAATATGGAAAGACAGAGCACAGCCAAAGATATCCAGTCAGGTACAATTTTCAAAGAGATCCACTATGTAAGCGCTTGGTCTCATCCACGGCTCCCCGTCTTACCCGCACACCACATGCACATGCACACTAGCATGATGATAAAAAGGTTGAGTGGGTCCCAGGTTATTCTGAGGGAAATTTATTTTCCTGAATCCAGGTGTCATTCCTTTTTTCTTTTCTTTTCTTTTTTCTTTTCTTTTCTTTTCTTTTCTTTTCTTTTCTTTTCTTTTCTTTCTTTTCTTTTTTCTTTCTTTTTTTTTTTTTAGATTTTATTTATTTATTTGACAGAGAGAGAGGCAGTGAGAGAGGGAACACAAGCAGGGGGAGTGGGAGAGGGAGAAGCAGGCTTTCCCACTGAGCAGGGAGCCCAGTGCGGGGCTGGATCCCAGAATGCTGGGATCGTGACCTGAGCTGAAGGCAGACACTTAAGGGCTGAGCCACCCAGGCGCCCCAGGTGTCATTCCTTTTAACACTATGTAGACGCAGTTGGTTCACTTTCCATGAATGTCTTCTTGTGTGAGAATTTGTGTGAGTCTTCCCACAGTGCTTAGTTTCAAAAAATAAGCCAGCCTCAGGGTCCTATCATACTTGGTATTCTTCCAGTCCAGTGACCCTGCGGGAGTCAAATTCTTAGTCACCTCTGCTTGATTCTAGACCCAACTTCCAGGAGACCCATACCTCCAGCTCCTTCTATGTGTTATGTGGTCCACAAATATTAGCACCATGGTTATGAATATGTACATATATATTTGGAAGATATCTGGGGAGTCAGGGGGGATTAGAAAGTGGGTAGATTTTACAAAATAAAGTTTCAGTGCCATCTTGACCTGATATCATCTAGAAAAAAGCACTTTTTTTTGCATTATGAACATTAACACGCACACATGTAATTAATGTCATCACCACATATTCTTAAGATTGTATTTGGAAGTACCTATCATGACTCTAAATACTTTAGTTTAACCAAATAAGGGTTGATTTTATCTTTTCACAGGAGAAGACGTAGACATTAGAAGGCTTGTGAAGAATCTTCATGACATTGGCAATAGGTCAGGGTCCTTCCATCATTCTGCTCTGCTCTCCTGAGCACTCAGATACTGTTCTCACACTTCTGATTGCATAATGGCCTTTTTCCCTAGTGGTTGTATAATGTCTTCTCTCTCTCCCCATTTCACAGTATGGATGGGAGGTAGAAGGGAAGCATACTCGATTCATTGAATTTAGGGGAAAAACAATTCCTTATTCTGTCATAACTTTATTGTCATCCAGAAACATTGTGGTGATACTGAAGCAAATAGTATAATTTCCAGCAAACGCACTCTGACATTTAAGTAATTTACTTTCAGTGATCCTGAAAAGATGAAATATGCTATCCATAATTTTAAACTTTTTTTTTTGATGGTTCATCAATAACTTACATTGATTAAATGTGGGCTGCCCATTGGTATTTTATAGTGAGATGGTATTTGCAATTGTTAACAAAATTATTCCAATATTCTTATGCAAAGTTAAATGTCCAGAAGAATAAATGAAGGAAGCCATCATACCACATATAAAAATATAAAATATAATTGATTTATTAATAGACTAATAAATTAGGTTTTAGTAAATATTATTACAAACATACCATGTGATAAACAAGTTCTTCAATATTGAAGTATGATTAAAAGTTATGTGTCCACACATTAACTGGTGAATAATTGTTCATTATGAATAAAATTGATACTATCATATTTGAAAGTGTCGTTTTTTTTCAAAATAAAGTCAGGTATAATTACACTTAAGAAGATATAAATAATGTGATGCTGAAAAACAAGTGATGCTTTTGCATAATCTTTCTTCCTTTAATCTTGGCCAGAACTTAATGTTATTAGCATCTCTTAAGTGGTGATTCCAAATCTCTAAAATTAAAAAAAAAGAAAGAAAACTAAAATATTTTAGATTAAATATGTAGAACCAAATTTTAAAAGTCTTAAATTTTTATGTCGTATACCTGAAACTAATATAACACTGTGTTAACTAACTGGAATTAAAATAAAAACTTTAAAAAAATAAATAAAATAAAAATGGCTAAGTCTTACCTAATTGGAAAATATAAAAATAAATTGTTTTTTCTAATAATAAAGCTGACTTTTTATAAGATTCCAAGTATACACAACAGAACAGGGATAGCAATCTGATATCATGGCAGATCTCCCTATAATATATTGATTTACTGGCAAGGAGTTTTAGTGAAGTATACATTTTAATATTTTTTGCAATCTATGTAAATTATTTTCACCTATTAATTATGTAGATACACAATGACTTTTGCCCTGGCAAAACTATCAGCTTCACAGTGGAAATTTTTGTGCAATTTTTGCTTAGTTGCTCTGACAAACAATCTTTAACAGAAATTCTAAATGGACCATGTCTATTTGCCACATGCTATATGAATTAACTAAATATAATTCTTTAAAGACACTTGTGGTATTGATTGCTTTGACAAACCCTGCTTTTGGTCAATCTCCATTTATTTAATTTTTCAATAAGAAGAGAAGAAAGAAATGCTCTACCCTTGAACAGAATTAGCTACAGAGAATATAAGGAGAATATAGTTAAGAGATGACAGAGGGTAAACAAGTGATATGTCACAGCCATAAAAATCCTTGAAATAAGTAAATCAAAGAGAAAATCCAACATGCCTGGATCTTAAAAGATTTTTGCAGAATTTTATATAACAGAAATATTTAATACTTTCAACCTACCAAAAATTTTATATTTATGTGTTCGTTTGAAAAATATTTAGCAAAGTGTTATTCTAAGAGCTGCAGCTCAAGAAAGACAGACAAGAGGGTGTGGGGGTGGCTCAGTTGGTTAAGCATCTGCCTTTGGCTCAGGTCATAATCCCAGGGTCCTGGGATCTGCCTGGTCAGTCTCCCTGCTCAGCAAGGAGTCTGCTTCTCCCTCTGCCTCTCCCCCCAACTCGTGCTCGTGCCCTCTCTCTCAAATAAATAAATAAATAAAATATTAAAAAAAAAATGACAGACAAGGATTGCCCTTTCCTAGAGCTAATTTCTCAGGGAGATGTAAGCCAATAAACAAATAGGTATTTGTAATTACCCAGTGGTTTGGTAATTACAATTGTTGAACAACTTGTATACAAATATTTCAATTGTTCATTTCATAATGAATGTTAACAAATATTGTGGATAAAATATAGTAGTGTGATGGTTTAGAGTTGGACTAGAGTAGGTTTGGAAGATGCTAGAAATACCAAGAGTTGCATGAATGGACACCAAAGGCAGCAACATTTTAAAAAGAAATTGAAGTATTCAGATGATTGTGACAGGAAGAAGAACTAATAACATGGGTCCCTACAGGCTTACATTCACACTACTGGTCAAAGTTATTTTTATGTTTTGACAAAATCATTTATCACTATTTTAGAAAAACAGCTTGTAAGTATACAGGCAATTGTATGTACAAAGTCACATACTGAAGATAATAATTAAGAAATTGACAATGACTGAGAAGAGGTGACATATCCTCAAGAAAAGTCCTACCCAGGGATGCCTGGCTGGCTCAGTCAATAAAGTGTGTGACTCTTGATCTCAAGGTTGTGAGTTCAAGCCCCAGGTTGGGTGTAGAGATTACTCAAAACCAAACCCAAACAGAAAGTGCTGCCCAAACAAAATATAATGTGACTCACACATGTAACTTTCAGCTTTCTACTACATGCATTCTTAAAAAGTAAAAATAAATTCAATAATATATTTTATTTAACCTAATATATCTGAAGTATTATCATATCAACATATAATCACCGTAATATTTTAAGGAGATATTTTACATTCCTTTTCGGTAATAAGTCTTCAAAATTCTGTGTATATTTTATGTATAAATCCATCTCCATCCAGACTTGCCACATTTCAAGTGTTCAACAACCACACGTGCCTAGTGGCTTTCATATTAAACAGCACAGTTCTAGAATATATTTAATTGTGGAAGTCTAAAATCCAGGGAAGAAGAAACATAATCAGGTAAGTAAGCAAGCAGTATTCCAGGAGTTCAGAGTAGAATGTGAAGGAAAAATGCAGAGGTTTTTATTTAACTAAGTATTGGCTAAGCATATCTCTTTGAGAATAGAAATTAGATTAGATTAACTGCATTTAACAGGGACAAGCGTATCGAAGTTTGCAAAAGAACAAATCAGGTGTTTACAATCCTCTTGACCAGAAGCAGTTTAACTTTAGAAAATAAAATTGTGTTGCTTGCTATCAGAATGATGTGCTATATATAAATCAGTCCTTGAAAACAAATGGTATTTTTATCATGTACTTAACTATGTAAAAGATATAATTTAAAAAACTGTCAAATGAAAAACTGTCTGTCCATAACTGAAAAAAAAATTATATGCTTATGAGTTTCAGAAATATTTTTTTATTTTTTATTAACTCTAGTGACTGAAGAAACAACTTAAAAAAGGGAATCTTGTGACCAAGGAGAACAAGAACAATATCTCACATGGAGACAGACATTCATGGTTTCCAATTATGCTTTATCTAAATTTTTTAAAAAAGTATTTGGATAACAATTTTACTGTATTTCCACGGCCATACATAGATGTGTGTATGTGTGTGGGGGGTGGGTTTCTGTGTGTGTGTGTGTGTAATCTCCAACCACTTTTGACCTCTAAAATTAGAGGACAGAAACCGAGAGAAATAAAAATTACTTTTCTTGGGGAAAGTAGTTGATTGAATTGTATTGTTTATAGAAAATAACTATAGAAATAATAACAAAGGAAACACTAATGGCTACTGAAAAATAAATACCATTTACTTTAGAAATAGCAATGAAATATTTTCGGGTTATGATAACAGATTGTTGATTACATTAGTCTGAACATCAATGAATAGGCAGCAAATAAGAGTCAATAAAAGGAGGAAAAAGGGGTACCTAACTTGTGGGATTATTGTTTCATAAAGAAATGAACATTTCTGAAGAATAGAATTTTAGTAATAAGGTAGAAAAAGTATATTCAATGCTATTAGGTGATTTTTCTTTTTCTCAAAAGTTGCTCACTTAACACTGTCTCATCAAGTTATTCACGAGGGCTGTATCAATTTATCAAATGAATAAATGGGTTGATAAATGACTCCTAGATAGTTATTTCTCACAAATTATTTTTAAATAGTGTTATTCTGAGTAATTACAGAAAAGGTATTATTGATTTTGATTTTACTAGTCTAATCCTATTCCCCCTTTTTTGTCAAATATACACGAAAGTTACTTAGTTGTAGGAATTCAAGACTATCATCAAATTATTACTTGACAGAGAGTGTCCTCTTTAAAACAATTACCACTGACAGGTTAGAAATTTTAATCAATTCATTGCATGATATTTAAAATGTAAAACCAAGCTTATTTAATTGAATACATGCCTATATATAGTTATACTTGTAAATATGTATGCATATATACACAAACATAGATACACAGGCATATACACACATTCACACATATATATTGTATTTATTATGTGAACAGTATTTTAATATTTACTTTTCATGTAGGATGTATTATGTTTTTTTTAGAATTTTAAAAAAGGCAGTGCTAAATTACAGTATCATATTTCAAGAAAAAGAAAGATAAAAAATAGGGAGTAGGGAGTGCCTGGGTGGCTCAGTTGTTTAAGTGTCTGACTTTGGGTTAGGTCATGATCTCAGGGTCCCAGGATAGAGCCCCATGTCGGGCTCCCTGCTCAGCAGGGAGTCTGCTTGCCCCTCTCCCCAACTCATGCTCTCTCTTTCTCTCAAATAAATAAATAAAATCTTAAAAAAAAAGAAATAGGCAGTAGAAACAAATTGATAGTGTATTTTCTAAACTACAAACTCCTCACAATAAATTGTTTGTGATTATATTGAGAAGTTATGAAAATTATATTGAGAAGTTACGAAAAGACATTTTAAATCTTGTATAATGTATAAGAAAAAATAAAAAAGAACACCTAGACACACACCATTTAAAATAATTATATTACAAATATTTCAAAAGAATCTATGGCTCCTTTCTGATTCAATCATCTTCTCTTCCCCACATAGGTGTAACCAATATTCAATATATTTTTTGTTTTTCTCCATCTCTGTTGTGTTGCTTCTTTTTAAATTTTATATAAATAGAATTACACTGCATTAGATTTTGACTTGCTTGAATCCCCACCTTATGTTCCTGAGAATAATCCATGTGGTTGTGTTAATCGTAGGCCATCTATTTTTCACTGATGAAATCCATTTTATGTATAAATCATAATTTGTTTTTTTCCTATGCTGATACTGACAGGCATTTCTGAGGTCTCCAGTGTGGAGCTGTTATAAATAATTCTACTCTGAATGTTTTTGCATTTGTTTCTTGATGTATATGGGCAAGATGATATCTAGGAATGAAATTGTTTTGTTCAAGAGTGTAAACAGAAAAACAGAAATAACTCTGAGCTCTTAAACCATGGGGAGTGTATTGCAGAAAATACGTTATTCAGGTGAGAACCCCCCAGGTGGCAGAGAAGCGGAACCTGGAGAGAGCAAGAAGTGTCTATTCCCCTCAGGCATGAGTGACAAGGGCAGGAAGGGTGCTTCAAAAGCTCAGGTTCTGGGTTCTCTTTTCAGAGGCAGAAAGAATGGTGAGAGAGGGAAACATGCCTTGGCTCTTGCCCTCTCCTCCCCACCAAATTCCCATTGGTAGAACTCACAGGAAGGCAGCTGACACTGGGATATGGGACACTCAGCTCACAGATGTCAAACTCCTGTAACAGAGAAGGAAGAGTGTGAGGAATGAAGCAGATGAAACAGGGCCTAGCTACCAGCACACGTTTGAGTGTTGGCATGATCTCAAACACTTTTCCAAAATGATGGTAATAATTTAAATTAACGCAGACTGTGTAAAAGTATTTCTTTTGGGGACACCTGGGTGGCTCAATCGGTTAAACATCTGACTCTTTGTTTCTGCTGGAGTCATGATCTCATGGTCCTGGGATCAAGCCACATGTCTGGCTCCACGCTGAGTAGGGAGGCTGCTTGTCCCTCTCTCCCTGCCTTTCCCCCTACCCAAGCCCATGCTCTCACTCTCTCTCTCTGTCTCTCAAATAAATAAATAAAGTCTTTAAAGGAAAAAAAGTATTTCTTTTGAATCCACAAGCATGCTAACATTTGAAGATGTCATTTTATTTTTGTAATCTTATGAATGTAAAATATCTGATTTAATTCCCAACAGGAGGACTTCAGGCAGGAAAAAGAAAATGATACCAGTGATAACCACTAAATTGTTGGAAGTAATAAAAAGCAAGAGAGATGGTAAGTATCTAGTTATGCATAAATGAATATTAGTTGTTAATAATATTTGATTTAAAAAATATATGTAATTGAGATGCTTCATAATGATGCAAAAGACAGAAGGAAGTAAATGGAATTAAATAATTCTAGGTACTAGTATTTTGGGGGAAATAATAAATGTAAAAGTTTTTATATGGGATTGTATTACATACATATTTTAATCTCTAGTATACCACTTATTGTGTAATAAAGTAATAACTCCTTAATAACCTACAGAAAAGAAAATAATTTATTTACAGGCATACCTCAGAGATATTGCCAGACCACTGCAATAAAGTGAATGTCTCATTAAAGTGTGTCAAATAAACTTTTGGTTTCCTTGCATATAAAATTATGTTTACACTATGCAATAGTCCGTTAAGTATGCAACAGCATTATGTCCCAAAAAAGTAATGTACACAGGTGCCTGGGTGGCTCAGTCGCTTAAGTGCCTGACTCTTGATTTCAGCTCAAGTCATGATCTCAGGGTTGTGAGATCGAGCCCCAGGTTGGGCTCTGCACAGGGTGCAGAGCCTGCTTAGTATGCTCTCTCTCCCTCTGCTATGCCTTCTCTTTCTCAAAAAAAAAAAAAAAAAAAGTACATACCTTAATGTAAAAAATACTTTATTTCTAATAATGCTAAGTATCATTTGAATTTTCAACAAATTGTTGTCTTTTTTGCTGGTGGAGATTCTTGCCTCAATGTTGTTGGTTGCTGACCGATGAGGGTGATGGGTGCTGAAGGTTGGGATGGCTTCTTAAAATAGGATGACAATGAAGCTTGCCACATTGATTGACTCGTCCCTTCATGAACAATTTCTCTGTAGCATCCATTGCTGCTTGATAGCATTTTACTCTCGTTAGAACTTCTTTCAAAATTAGAGTCAATGCTCTCAAGCTCTGCTTCTGCTTCATTAACTAAGTTTATGTAATATTCTAAATGTTTTGTTGTCATTTCAACAATCTTCACAGCATCTTCACTAGGAGTTGATTCTGTCTCAAAAAAACACTCTGCTCATCCGTAGGAAGCAACACCTTATCCATTTGATGAGATGACAGCTATCCATCCCATCTTCGGGCTCACTTCTAGTTCTTTTGCTGTTTCCACCACATTGGCAGTCAGAACACACCCAACACTCATCAATTAAGTTCTTATAAAGGAAATTTTCAACTTTTAATATTTGTGGGCCCTGCTTCTGGGCTCCCAAGGAAGTTGCATTTTAGTATTTACCAGAGCCAGAATGACTCCTCAAAGCCTCAAAGCATGGGCTCTGTTTCTGCTCAAGCACACATTGTACATCTGCTTCATTAAAAATAATAACATTAATAATAATAACAACCAAAAAGGAGCATTCCAAACATAAAGATAAGGAAAACAAAAATCCTCCCCGGTTCCCATAAGATGAAAGTCATACAGACTTGAACATACTAAAAACATAAGATAAAGTCTGTGGCTTTCTGGAATGTCCTTCATCATGATGATTTGTTACTCTTTATGCTAAAAAACATGTATTAACCCTGAAACAAATGTTCCTTCCCCAGATCACTCTCCTCTTTGTAAAGATTGTGTAACCTGGGCAGCTGTCCTAACTTGGGCTTGAATAAAACTCTTTTCTTTTCTCTTTAAAATTTTTGAAAAGTTTTGTTCATTTTGCATTGACAATTCACTATCTTACGTGGCCATGATTCATTTGCCCCAAAACACTAACAATGGTAACATCAAAGATCGCTGATTACAGATCACCATAATAAATATAATAATAATGAAAAAACTTGAAACAGTGAAAAAATTACCAAAATGTGATACAGAGACAGGAAGTAAGCTAATGTTGTTGGAAAAATGGTGCCAATGAACTAGCCCAATGCAGGGTTGCCACAACCCTTCAATCGGAAAGAAAATGCAGTATCTGGGAAGTGCAATAAAATGACACATGCCCATATATTACATTAATGCAAAAGCAGTAAAAAAAATAGAATATTGGTCTGGATAAAAAATATATAGTAAGAAAACTCTAAGTGATACATTGCTGTAAATTTTCAAAAGGAGATACATAATGAGAAAAGAGTCAATTCATCAGGAAGAACATAAAAATACTAACATTGTATAAGCCCCAAATTGCAACTTCAGCACATGTAAAGAAAAATTGACAGAACTAAAAGAAGTAGATCGATAAAAACATACTACAGATTTTAAAACACTATGCATAGTTTTGATAGAACGGACTAATGTAAGTTGGTGAAGTATAGGAATAATCTGAAAATGGGAGAAAGGGGTGGGGAGATAAGGGAGAAGAAGAGATAATTGAACTGAGTAATGACACAAACATATTGTTTTCAAAGAAACATTTGTTCCATTTGCCAAATTTAGTTCTTTGAAAAAAATCAAGAAAAATGGTTCTGCTGTTCATTTATTTTCTATTTTTTTTGTTTCTTCCAAACATAGAAATATAGAATTTCAATATCACTAAAGAGGATACCAAAATGGACAGAACATGTATGAGAAGATGCTCAATTTTATTAGGCATCCAGCAAACAAAAGTTAAAATCAAAGAGTGAAGCTGACACATAAGGAAATAATACATAAGAAAATAACAATAAACAAAACAAAACAAAAAAGTCCTGGCATTAAATGTTAGTGAGCTCATGCAATGTCCTTGCATATTGCAGATGGACCCATGAATTATTATACCACTTCTGAAAACTATTCAGCGGAGTGTACTTCGGCTATACGCCTTCTGATCCAGTAATTCTACCCTTACGAATAAGCCCAACAGAAATGTGTATTTATGTTCACTACATCCGAGCATGTGAATATTCATAACAGTACTGTTTGCAATTGTCCAAATTGGAAATGACACCAATATCCATCAGCGTTGGAAAGGATAAATAAATGGTGAAGGAATATACAGTAATTCATCAATGAAAATAAATGAACTGTTTTTACATGCAAACAACATGGATGAATCCTCAAAACATAGTGTTGAACAAAATAAACTAGATACACATGAGTGCCCATGGTTCATTTTACAGACACTTCCAAAAAAGGCAAATTTATTCGTTGGTTTTAGAAGAAACATTAATGCTAATTCTTGGGATTAGTATCTTGAAAGCACAATGGGCTTCTTTTCGTTGATCTGTATGCTGGTTCCAGTTAGGGAATTCACTTTGCAAAAAATTTATAGATCTGTACACTTATGTACGATTTTTAAAATTTTATTAATTTAAAGCAAGTAGCTATTTTATTATTGACATGCACCACAAACACTTAGACAATATAATTTCGTAAAAGATAGCCTTTCTAATAAGTAAATCTAATTTATTATATCCAATTATTATACAGAGAAAAATTATTATTATTATTATTATTATTAGAGAGGGAGAGAAGAGGGTATAGAGAGAGGGAGAGAGAATCTTAAGCAGGTCCACCCCCAGTGTGGAGTCAGGCGTGGGACTTAATCTCACAACCCTGAGACCATGACTTGAGCTGAAATCAAGTCAGATCCTTAACGGACTGAGCTACCCAGTTGCACCTATGCAGAGAAAAATTATTAGGAGGAAAGTAATATATTACAACAGATGAAAAGAGATGTACATGTTAATGGACTAGATGATTAATATTGTAACAATATCAATCTCTTCAAAATTTTCCAAATAGTATAGGTCTAAATCATTTTCAGTTAAAACTCTTATTGCCAGGGTGCCTGGGTGGCTCAGATGGTTAAGTGTCTTCCTTCCGCTTAGGCCATGATCCCTGAGTCCTGGGACTGAGCCCCGGGTTGGGCTCCTTGCTCAGTGGGAAGCTTGCTTCTCCCTCTCTCCCTCTGCTGTTCTCTCCCTCTCTCTGTCAAATAAATAAATAAAATCTTAAACAAACAAACGAACAAAAGCCCTGGGGGTGCCTGGGTGGCTCAGTTGGTTAAGCATCTACTTTCAGCTCAGGTCATGATGCCAGGGTCCTAGGATCGAGCCCCACGTCAGGCTCTCTGCTCAGCAGGGAGTGCTTCTCCGCTGTCTGCCACTCTGCCTTCTTGTGCTCACTCTCTCGCTCTCTTTCTCTCTCTGTCAAATAAATAAATAAAATCTTAAAGAAAAATAAACTCCTATTGAGATTTTTATGACTTTACACAAGCTGGTTCTAAGTTTTATATTAAGCACAAAAGGGCCAGAATAATTAGTTTACTAAAGAAGACTATGGTGAGTAGGTTTTCCTCTCAACACATAAAGACATATTATAAAGCCAACACAGTTATGATAATATGGCAAAGTGAGGTATGACAATTATCAGTTTGGCTCAATAATCAATAAACCGATAGAACAGAGTAGAACGCTCAGTAGTCCATGGTGGGAACATGCTTTATGACATAGCTTTCATTTTAAGTAGGTGGATTTTCAATAAATAAGCCTGACACAACTACGTATCTCTGCAGTAAAATAAAATTCATTCCCTCATTACATATACCGAATATATCAGTTACTGAAGGCTCAATTACAAAAGGTAAAGCTTTACAACTTTAGAAAACAATAAAAGAAAGTAAGTATGTGACAACCAAAAAATTATGAGTTTCTTAAACAAAAAACAGAAAAGTACAAATAATAGAAATTTTTTTATTTGCACGTCTGCTGATGCTGAATACTTTTCAGTTTTGTTTATCTGAATATGCCATCATAGCACTTTTATTTTTAAAAGAATTTTTGCTAGGTATAGAATTTAATTGACAGCTAACTTATTTTGTCACTTCAAATATTATTTTATTTTCTTATGGCTTCAATAGTTTCTTTTTATGTAGGAGCCACTGGTCTCAATTTGTTCTTTTTAAGATTTTTCATTTTTTGCCCTATTATTACTTTTAAGATTTTCTCTTTGTATAAATCTGTTGGCAATTTTAATTTTGGTGTAATTTTCTTTTTACTCATCATGTTTAGTTTTCTCTGATATTCCTAATTTGTAGGTGGATCTATTTCATCAGTTTAGAAAATTCTTGGTTATTATTTCTTCAAACATTTCCTACCTCAGTCTCTCTCCTGACTTTCTTTGGATTTGAATTATTTATGGGCTGCATGATTTGGAGATTCTCTTCCTTTTCTTCCACTTTTTAGTCTTACCATGCTCAAGTTAACATATGTATTCTCTTTATCTGTTTCACCATTTCCCTAATCGTATTGTTATTCAAGAATTTCCATTTTTTCCAAACATTTCCTAAATCCAGAAATTCTTTTTTTTTTTTGCCTTTCTTTACTTTTTTCACCATTTTCTTAGATACATTATTCATTGTTATTTTAAAATCCGTGGTTGATCACTCCAATATCCAGATCTGTTTCTGTCAGATATTTTGCTGAGGGTTGAAGGTTATGTAACTCCACCTCTTGGCATGCCTATGATATGTGATTGATTAATAAACTATTAAAAAAAGGAACTGGCATTTATCAAAATACACATAATGAAAGTGGTAATCCAAGCCAATTTAAAAAGATGCAACACACGTAATTTAAAAATAAATAATACCCAGAATATTTTTAAAAATTATAAAAATTATTTAAAAATTGAAAACAAAAGGAAGACATAAAACACAAACGACATAGAGAAAATCTGATAAAGAGGAAAGATTAATGGTTAAAAACTGAAGAAAATCTTGATCTTCATTTTAGTCCTATAAACACAAATGGAAAGTTTACATGCAATGATGAAAGTTCTAATTATTATTCAGTTAGTCCAAAAAATGTATATACTTGGGCATCCTAAATACCTCTGAAGTACAAAATGTTACCATCATTCCAGAATGTTTCCTCATTTTACTTCCCAAGAAATGTCACCCACCACGACCACCAGGCAACCACTTTTTAAATTGCTTCCACCAAAAACTGGCTTTTCTTTTTTAGTAGTTTGTATGAATGAAATTATTCAGTATGTACTCTTTCACTCAGCTTCCTGTTTTTCAGAACCATTAATTTGCTGGCATGCAGTAGTACTCTATTGCTTTTTATTCCTGAATAGTTTTCCATTGTGCAAATATACCAGATATTGTATATTCATTTTCTTATGGACGAAAAACAGGATGGTTCCAAGTTTTTGGCAATTATAAAGAAAGCCGTTATGAATATACTTGTACAAAACTATTTATAAACTTAAGTTCTTAGGCACGGGATTGTTGGAACATAGAAATGCATGTTGGTTTACAAAACACGACCAGCCAAAAGAAAGACCAAAAGCAAACCAAACTAAACCAATAAACAGACAAAACATTACCAGCGAATTTTTGAAAGTGGCTGTATAATTTTATACTCCAGCAACAGAGTATGAGGCTTAGTTGCTACAAATTCTTAGCAATATTTGCTATAGTCCCCTTAATTTTTGATGTCCTGGTAATTATATAGTGATGTTGTATTGTGGTTCCAGCTTGCATTCCTGACGACTAATGGTATGGAGCTTTTTAAATATGTTTTTATTGGCTATAAGTATATCTTTCGTTGTGAAGTTTCCGCTCAAAAACTTTGCCCATTTATGTTGTATTTTTTGTCCTTTCACTATTAAGGTTGTAGGAATTTTTGTTTTATTTGGCTGTTGGTCTTATTTCACAGATTTCAAGAACGTGTGTGTGTGTGTGTGTGTGTGTGTGTGTGTGTGTGTGTGTGTTGTATTTATCCCACCTGAGTTTCAAGGAGCTTCTTGAAAATGTATGTTTATCTTTAAAAAATTAAAACAGCCATAATTTTCACAAACTATTTTCTGCTCCATTTTCTCTCCTCTTCTTTCAGGGAAAAATATTACACATATGGTACCCATTTTGATGCTATGCCACACGTCCCTGAGTCTCTGCTCATTTAAAAATTATATTTGATCTACTTTATTCAGGTTGTACAATTTCTATTAACCTACCTTAAAATTGATTCACACTTTTTCATATTCATTCTTCTGTTAAGCATATCCAATGATCTTTTAAGTTTTTAAATATTGTGTTTTTAGAGAATATTTACTTGCTTCTTGTTACAGTTTTATTTACTTATTTTTGCTCAGACATCCCCTTTTGACTCATTATAGGAATACGTTCTTTTATTTTCTAAGCATGATTATAATTGCTATTGTAAGTTCCTTGTCTGCTGTTTCCAACTTCTGGGTCAACTTGTGGCTGGTTTCCATGGATAATCTTTCCTTTTGAGCATAGATCATGTTTTCCTGTTTCTTCTTATGACAAGTTATTTTCAACTGTCCCCTGCTCATTGTGAATGATTTAAACAATCATACTTGATGACTATGCTGTCTTTCTAGGAAAATAACCATATTAATGCAAATGCCAGATTTGTCATCACTTTTAAAAGAACATCTTATATTTTTGTAAGGTAGAGACTTCACTATTGGAAGTCTCTAAGAGCACATGTAATAAAAAGCATTTAAAATCCTTTAAAATTATAATTAATACAGCTCCTTACCATTAAATACCACTCATCTTTGCAGGTTATCTTCTTAGACAGGATCCCATCCAAACCACTGGAGGACAGCTGACATTCTGGCATCTATTTGGCCCACAGACTACACATTCTGTCTCACCAAAGGACAAACATCTCACATTGTATATTCTAGCTTGTGACTATTCTATAAGCCACTTAAGAGGTCTTTTAAAGTTGTGGAAAGACACTCATGGTGTAAAATTTACCATCTTACTCACGTTAAAACCATATTACTAATTTTAAGTGTATAATTCAGTGGTGTTAAGCATATCACATCGCTGTAAAACAGCACCGTTCTCCAGAACTTTTTCATCTTGAAAATCTGAAACTTTCTTCCAATTAAACACATTTCTCTTTTTCCCTTTCCTTCAGGCTCCAGTAACCAGCACTCTACTTTCTGTCGTTATGAATTTGGCCATGTTGGATACCTCCTATAAGTGGAATCATATAGTACGTGCCTTTTTTCACTTATTATATCTTCCACAAGGTCGATCTATGTAGTAGCATGTGACAGGATTTCCTTTCTTTTTAAGGCTGAATAAAATTTCATTGTATGTACATACATACCACATTTTATTATTCATGAAAAATTAAAAATTGAACTACTATGATCCAAAGATGTCATCTCTGCCTGCAGTGGAAGGCAGGATCTCAAGAAGATATTTGCGTGCCTGTGTTCCTAGCAGCACTATCCATGATAGCCAAGAGTGGAAACAACCCAAATACCAACTGATGGATGAAAGGATAACAATTCAAGGGATTTTTTTTTTTCAAATATGTTTACAACAGCTTCATTCTTTGTCTACATAGCAGAGGAGTAAAGTAATATTTTCAGCCTATCAAATATATAAAAGTTCCTACTAGATGGAACATCGTTCTTCTCTTTCACTTAGGTTTGCCACTGGAATATTGGAATATTGTTTCTGTATCTGACGTTCCTGAGACACTTCAAGGCACAAAATAGAAAGAGAACAGTATGAATTTTGTATCAACCTATATTCACTTAAATAGTAAACAAGTAGATTGCTTAAATATCCTGGATTGCTTAAATTATAAGAACATTTAACTCAGAGTCTGGATCTCAAATCAAATAATACTTGCAGTATTCAAATATTATATTTTGCTGCATCTCTGATATGGAGACCTTTAACTTTCCTTAAGTTTTACTTCTACTTCATTGTCAGTTTAAATTTGAAAAAATTAAATAACAAAACAGACAAACAAAAAACTCCAGGGCATTCTTCATTTTTGTTTTTTCTGTACTCCTCCTTGGGCAGAATCAGAAATCTTCCCATTAACTTCCCTTCTATGCACTAAATAGATTTTACAACTTTTGAAAAATATTAGATTTACTTGACAAGTTCTTAAAGCTCTGCTCAGCAGGAACTTCAGCAATTCTCTCTTCCGTTATAACTGCTCCCTACAGCCTTGAAGCTAAAATTTAGTACAGTATGCTCATTTCTCCAAAATGGAAGCAACCGCTTTTCAGTTACAATCAAACTTATGTTATTATCCAAATGTTTTTCACTAGAAACAGATCTGCTTTTGTTCAATGTGCTTATGTTCATCTCAGTACTTGGGAGCACAAATTTATTGCATCAGTTCTGAAAGAAAAATTGATCATGTAGAGAAAAGAAAGGAGCTATAAGATTTTTTCAGTGAATTTCTGAGATCAAGATTGCATATTGAGATGGAAATATAGAAAACAGATTAATTAAAATAAACTTTAGCAAATAGAAATTAGGTTTTGACACAAATAAATTTCATTAATATGACCAAGACATGATTCCATTTTTTTAAGAAAAATAAAATGTAGCTGTGGTTATATTGAGTGGTGAAATAATTGACTGGATCTAACAGCCAATCATTAAACTCAGCCTGTTCTTGAAAATAAAGAAATTTTAAGTTTTCTTTGTTTGTTTTATTGGGAGATATTCATTCACAATACATCCTTTCTGCTATCACCCATTTTCACTCATTCGCAAACACAAAAATGCTCAACACACATAGTGACTGTGATAACAGAACTGAGCAGCCTTAAAGAGACTATATCAGGATATTTAACAGGAGTTACCTTTGTAAATTTGGTAAATTTGTACATTTGTAAAATGAATAAACACATTTGAATTTTTTATTTGTGCACTGTCAGAGAGTCTTGATGAAATCTATTTTACAATCATTTTTACAGAGGGTTTTCATATATTTTTTCTCAGACTTTTATAATTTAAGGTTATTTTGGATTTTAATTTCATAAACTTTTTTTTTCTCATCAGAGATAGTCTTTTTTTTTTTCTTTTTTCTTTTCAGCCAGCATAGATTGTCACCATAATATGAGATATTTTCATTTACCCTCTCTTATTGAAAAGTTCACCATTCAAAAACCTCTTAATTCCTCTATTTTTTGTTTAAGAGTACTTGCTCTGAAGTTTTTGTTTTTTTATTTGAAAATGCGCTTGATTTTTTTCTCCTCAAGGATATGAGGTCTCTCTAACCACTTTCGTTAAGTAAATTTTTCTCTACCCTGATAATAATTTGTCATATAATAACAAAACAAACACAAATGTGTGTTGGGCTTGAGAATATCATTTTAATTCAGATTTGCTAGATTTGGGTTATGTGGCCATTACTATAATTATGTCAAAAAAGCATTAATCTGACAAAAATAATATTTGAGGTTCTTGAGACAGATTAATAAGTTGCAGCTTTCTAGCTCTCCCCATCTCCCTGTGATATTCAAAATAGTTCTGAGAAATTTATCCTATGTGCATTGGATAGGAATTCTCTCTTTCAAGTATACAGAGTTAAATAATTTGAGTTATAAGATTCAAACTTAATGAAGACATTGACTTACAAGACTCTTATTTTCAGAAATATATTAACTATAAAATATATACATCTGAAGACCTTTTTTGTTGCCTATGAGTTTTTGGATATTTCCTTTGTTATTAACATTGTTATATTTATCATTTCATTGATTCTATATAATTCAAGTATCAAGAGGAACGTAGTGCAAAGTAAGTGGTCTTCTCTTTCGTAAAATATTAATCATAAAATAGAGTGTATTCTTATCAAAGGATTCAAATAACTTGAAAGGCATTGTAATCAGTGAGTAGCGAATGGAATATGAACACATTCCAACTGTCTAATTGGGAAACCTGGGGTGACCAGGAGCAGCTAACAACACAGGTGGTTGTTTCTCAGGAGAACTCTTTGTCATCATCTTTAAATGAGGAAAGTGAAAGCGTCAGTTTTAGATATTTTTGAAGTCTCACAAGTGTGAAAGCCATCATACATCCTCACTGAAATAATGGGAAGTAATTAATAAACTTCACTGACCTAAATGAGTTGCCAGATGTATCTGATTCCCAAGTAAGCACGAGAAAGGCAACAGAAGCCTATAAAATGTGTCACAATGGTTTATGACAATTTAGGTTAGAGATCATTCGATTCCCCAAATAATGTAATTTCAGAAACATGTTATTTGAGTATTGAATCAAGTTTCATATTTTACCATTTTAAACATTTCATTTCTTTCTTTCTAAAAAATAATAATAATAATTAGAAGCCTAAATAACTGACAGCAAATATGGACCAAATATACCAAATGCCTCAACTGTATTAAAAAAATTAGAATCAAATGAAGGTGAATGTAAATATAAAATCCTAAATAGGAGTTTATCTGTTTTCAAAGAATAACATCAATAAATAAATAAATAAATAAATAAATAAAAGTAATGCAATTAGCAAAAATTTATAGGCTTCAGTTCCAAAAACTAATTGCTAATGTAGTTAGTAAGTTATGCCTTGATATAGATCCTTGGTGGTCATTTTAAATAGAAGTGCTAGGAAAGTATGTTCAAATAAATAATCCTCTTTTCTTATGAGAAAGTCAAACTTGGCCAAAATGCAATGCATTAATATGTTTTCTAAGTCACAAGCCTTTTTCAGCAAAAATACTAAATACTGTCAATATAAACAACATGAAAAGCATGTTTTGTAAATATAAGATTTTTACCTAATTGTGTTTTCCCATCATTTCCGTTCTTCCAAGCAACAAAAATACAAGTCTCAGCACCCCTCACTATCAATCAGGTTCTAATGCTGAAAATAATCCTAAATTGTTACATTGTTTTTAAAATGGCCTCATCTTAAGTGGAAATTTTCAAATTAGATTTTCAAGTTCTACACGATTACATCCCACTCCCACAATTCATAGACTTCAAGTTACAGATCTGGGATGGGATTGGTGCACTGGAGTTTTTGAAAATATTTCCCCAGGGTCTAATGTGAAGCTGCGTTATGAAGCCCTGTGTGAAATAATATCTAGTAAAGTTTCTTTGCTTGAAGCAGGTACTTTTATTCACTCATATAGTAAGTATTTTTTTGAGCTGTAATTCTAAGTAACACAATGATGAACAAAACACTGTCCTCTTATAAACTTGTTTCAGTAGAAAAAATATGTATATAAAGATTATCTATCTACTTACCTATTGATCTATCATCAGCCAACTTTGGTAATTTCCTCTCCTTTAAAGGTGCAATTAAATGATCCTCAAGTTTATATCCCAGACCAAAAAATAACTCACAAATTCCTGAATGTTCTTCCAGTCCCTTGAATTCACCATGACCTAAACTAAACACAGTATCATCTATACTAAATTGGTTTCTCCTCCTGACTTCCTTATTTTCTTAAAGCCTCAGAACTCTTCCCATTGGCCCAGTTTTATTATTTAATTGAACTTTTAGACTTTTCCATCTCCAACTATTCTGAGTCAATAAAAAAATACTTTAAGTTCCATTTCAAAAGTGTCTTTTAGGGGCGCCTGGGTGGCACAGCAGTTAAGCATCTGCCTTCGGCTCAGGGCGTGATCCCGGCGTTATGGGATCGAGCCCCACATCAGGCTCCTCCGCTATGAGCCTGCTTCTTCCTCTCCCACTCCCCCTGCTTGTGTTCCCTCTCTCGCTGGCTGTCTCTATCTCTGTCGAATAAATTTAAAAAATCTTTAAAAAAAAGGTGTCTTTTAGGTAAATCTGTCTTTGCTATTTCTACTACCCAAATGAAGATTCTTCTTCTCACTACTTCTCAGTTTAATTATTTTACCCACTGACCATAAGTGTTACGCTTGACATTGCCAATTATCACACTCTAAGAAAAAGTTGTAGTACTCAATGGATCAAATTAAATTCATACCGTTATAGCTGTGTTTCAAGAATCTACACTGTGATTATTAGAGGAGTATTCATAGCCCACTGACAGATTATGAAGCCCTCCTGTTTGCTTGTATATTAATTAAAAATGCAAGTCTTCTCCCAGACTTTTGTACATGAACTCTGCACAATTCTATCCTTTTTTTTCTTAATGCAAAAGTATGGGCTGCTCAGAGCTAGTTTACCAGAAGAGTTATTAATGGTTTCTGAAATTTATTTATAATGTAAATCAGTCCATAGTTATAACTCACTAAAAAGTCGAATCACATTTTGAAGAAATCCTGCAAACAGTGGTTGAAATCCTTCTAAAACTCCATTATCTTGTGTACATATCAATGTTGGAATTTCTGTAACATTAAGGAGAGTAAATGTTTATCATTCCATCAGAATTCTTTCCTTGAATTGGTCACACTTTCCTATTTCTCTTGTTACTTTAAATTTAATTTTCTTTAATTTGGTTTCATCATATTAATATACATTTACTCAACACTTTTCATGAGTTAGTATCAAGAGTTTTTTGTTCTATACTATTTTGAGGAAAAAATTTTAACATAAATATGCTTTGGGGTTTATATTAAATTATCCTTCCCAATCTTTTTAAAAAGTTTGCACAGTGACACTTTTTTGTTATCAGAAGAGATTTTTTTACTTGAAAAATGGAAAGGATTGAAATCTGTTGGCCTTGGGAGATTGCGTCCCACTCTGCAACTGTAGTTATTTCTGTAATAGATAAAGCATGGTGTTCAGTGTTAAACAGATGTGGGATCACATTCCAGCTGTGAATTTTATAAATACTTAATAAGCACTAATTATATAATAAGTGAAGACCATTTATCTGTGCTTTATAGAGCCTGCCAATATTAAATAATATAATATTAATAAAATTCTTTGCACAATGGCTAGACCATGGTGAATGCTCAATAAATGTTAATTTTTCCTCTCTTTTTGTATGGCAGAGACTATTTCTCAAGATTTGTTCTCTCCTCTTTCATACCAATAAAAATATTGATTTTTAACAGGAATAAATATAGTTTCCAGCGTTCTACTGTATGGATGTGAAAGGGAACAAATCCTGCCCAGGGGAGTAATAACAGCAGTGGTGTGAGGAATTTCCAGGAAGTTTCCTTAGGCAGAGAGAATATAAATTTCTTACCTTTCCTTTTTTTGTTGGCTGGAATGTTTATGTTAATCCTGGAACTTGAGGAACCACATTTGGTGACTTAGGAATAGAGACCTATTGGAGAAAAATGAAACAGAACACACTTGGGATTGTGAAATTGTCAAGATACAGGGCATGGAGCATGATTTTTACATGAAAGAAGATATATGTCCTTAATCACAATTATGGGTTTCTGGTTACCCTTAAATTAAAAAACCCACTTTGGGGGCACCTGGGTGGCTCAGTCGGTTAAGCATCCGCCTTCGGCTCAGGTTATGATCCCAGGATCCTGGGATCGAGGCCAGCATGGAGCCCAGCATCGGGCTCCCTTCTCAGCAGGGAGCCTGCTTCTCCCTCTCTCTCTGCCTGCAGCTTCCCCTGCTTGTGCTGTCAAATAAATAAATAAAATCTTTAAAAAAACAACCCACTTTGAATTTCCCTTTTTCTACATCTGAAGTCATATTATATTTCTCCTACAAGTAACCCCCTTTATATATATACATACATACATATATATATACTTGCATAAAGTATATATATATACAACTAAATATGTGTGTTTGTGTGTATATATATATATATATATATAGGTTGCATAATATAATATGATATAATACTACTAATATAACATAATATAATACTATTATAGATTATATTATATATAAAACAATTCTATTCATTGTTTTTAGATTACATTTCATCATTTGGTAATTCAGTTATTGTTTAATGAAGACTTACTATGTGGCAAATATATTTAAACTGTGTAAACACAGGAGTCAACTAGCCAGTCAAAACTTCCTCCCTCAAGAATCTAGCATTTAAGTTGAAGAAAATAGAACAATAGTAAATAAATGACTAAGGAAATTTATTTTATATTATCTGGTGATAAAGGTATTGCAAAAAAAGTGAATAGAAAAGAGAGATAGTTAATGTTGGGGTTGGGGGAGGGTTGGGGAGGAGTTGTACTTTGAAATAAAGAATTCAGGGAAGGCCTTAATGAGAAAATAGTAACTGTACCATGACTTGAAAAGAGAAGAAATGGAAATATGTGGACACGTGGGGGAAGAGACTGACAAGTGTCAGTTTCCTGAGTTGGGAGTATGGTTGAGAATGGAGGAAAATCAAAGTTCCCTGCTAAAGCTGAAAAAAATGAGTAAAGGTATGAAGGAAAGATGAATTCAGAAACATGAAAGAGCCCAGACTCCCCACTAACTCTGTCCTTTTGTTTTTGTTATTTTCCCTACCTGAAGGACATTTCAACATTGTTACTTTTGAAATTCTAGATGTCCTCCAAGTTCCCAATGTACTTTCTTCTAGAAGCTTTTCCTCATACCCTTGTCCAGGTGATGGCTACTCATTGACATCATCCTGATGATTTGATTGCACTTTAATACCTCTTGCTAAAGTCTGGCTATAACTAAGTAACTCTTCACCACCTCACCTGATAGACTGTTTCCTGAAGGTGAACATCCAATATACCATCTTTCATTCAATAGTAATTAGCACATAAAAAAAAAATCTTTTCATATATGGAGGTACAAATGTATATATGAATGCCTCTACTAACCAACATATCATTTTTATTATTCTACATTTTAACCCAATACTTTTGTGGTAATTAGAATAATTGTTCCCTCACATCAGGCATGTTAAAATTCTAGCTAACTATGCACAAAGTTCCTCAGTGGGGATGATCAAAGAGAAAAGTATAATCATAGAAGTGTTTTCTTCAGGCTATAAGTAAGAACTAATGAAACAATTCTACCTCAAGAGCACACTAATTACTGTTGCTTTTTCCTTGCCTGGCCTAGAAAAATATTGTCAGATCCCTGTTCTCTAAAAGTTTCCTCTTTCAGGAAATCATGTTTTAATGATGACCACGCTGTGTTTCCCATTTTCACATGCTTCTGCAATGTAACCTTGCCATGCCCACATCTGAAGGTGCAGTCTATTTCTCTAATTCTCAGGGGGTCCTGTGATTTCTTTGCCAAATAGACATGTAATAACACCATGAGAGTTCCAGGCATAGCTCCTACCTGGCCTTGTAGCTTCATTGGAAGCCAGCCATCATATTAGAAGTTTACCTTTTCTTCAACCACTATAATGTAAGAAGACTGGACATGGGAGAACTGAGAAAGATAAACTGTCATGAAGAGAGGGAGAGACAGATGGGTACCAAGGAACCCAACACATGAAGAAGCTACTCCAGCCCCAGTCCTCCAGCTGCCATATGGTCCAGAGACAAACCCTCCAGCTTGCCCATAAACAGAATTTCCTTCTTAAAAATAATACTTTAATGTATTTTAAAGTAAACACTAACATGCTTATTGTAGAAACATTTTAAAATTAAGAAATCAGACTGGAAAGAAAAAAATTCAAAAATTGGGTGCCTGGGTGGCTAAGTTGGTTAAGCATCTGCCTTCCACTCAGTCATGATCCCAGGACCCTGGCACGCTCCCTGCTCAGCGGGAAGTCGGCTTCTCCCTCTGCCTCTCCCCACCCCCACAGGTGCGCACGTGTGCTCTCTCTCTCTTGCAAAAATAAATAAATAAAATCTTTTTTAAAAATTTCAAAAATTGCACTACACAGATTTAAGTGTTCTGCACACTCAGATGAGACAGACCTAGCTGGATGTCTATAATGTTATCCTCTTCGCTGTAACAAATATGTCTACAGGGCTATGCTTTCTGAAAATTCTGGGGGACAATCCCCTTTATCAAAATTTTCCATTTTCTAGAGTGGTTTAAGTTGCCTTCCTTAGCTTGTGGCCTCTCACATCTTCAGAAACCACAACGTAGTACGTTGCTTCAGTCATCAGATTGCCTTCTTATTCTGTGAGAGATCTTCCTTAGCTTCCTTCTTATAAGTACACTTGTGATTGTAGTTAAGGCCCATCTGATAATCTAAAATAACCTCCAAACTTTAAGATCTGTAATTTAACCACACTTGCAATACCTTCTTTACCTAATGGGGAGACATTCAGGGATTCCAGGCATTAGGACATAGGTGTCTGTGGGGGCTGTTAGCCAGTCCACCACAATTGGCTCGTGAGGATAAACAATGCTTCATTTGGGGGAAAAGCTCTCCAGGGCAATCAGTGCATGATGACAATTCTAAAATTCAACATTTGTTGAAAGGTCAATATTTTTTCCTTTTTGTATTTGGAATACTTAGCATTCCAATTCTAATTCTCACATGCCATGCCAATATTTCCTGCAGTTTGGACAGAAACATGATATTTAACAAAATTTCAGAAGTAATTTCTTCATACTTTCCTCAGAACTGCTTATGAGGGGGACCCCACCCAGTGTACTCTATCTTTCGGCCTTCTCCTCCTCCCCACATTGAAAAGATTCCTTTATTTCTTATTGGACAGGGAACTGGGAGGAGAGTCAAAGCAAAAAGCTAAAATGATCCTGCTTTCTCAATTTAAATATATATATATATATATATACACACACATATATAAATATATATTATACTATATTAATTATATATAAGTATATCTATCTATCATCTATCTATCTATCTATCATCTATCTATCTATCTATCTATCTATCTATCTATCTATCTATCATCTATCATCTATCTATCTATATTTTTTTCCTCACACACTGAACTGGGACTTTGGGTTTAAAAGCCAAGAATTTATTTACCACCTCTCTTCTCTTGTGCCATTCTGGCAAATTCATTCAGGCAGACTGCAATGTTTCAATGCCTAAATAGATGACCATTATGTGGAAGAAAAAAAATCAGTTAATATCTAACACTAAACACACACACACACACACACACACACACACACACGTTCTATAAATATTTTAAGGCTCATTCATGTCTCTTCCTGTGGAGCAGTGGTTCAGAAAAATGGGCCCTGCCCGCTGAGGATCTGATTCAGGAGGTCTGGAGTGGGACCACAAATTTACATTTACAACAACTTCCTGGGTAACGTTGGTTCTGCACATCTAAGAGTAATTGTCTCACTATCCAACTGGTACTACATCTTCCAGTTCTCAGTCTATAGTAGGTGACTAAATAGCTACTTTTATTATTATTTGACATGAGATGGATTTCACGTATGATACACCACCTGCCAAAAATGCCTTATAGTAGTTTTAATCTTTCTGTGTTCAGAGCCTGTTCTACAGGAAAAAAAGCTTTTCATGGTGTCATAATGAACCTGAGACTTTGTAGCAAATCTTAATCCATTTCCATGCATTATTTTTACTTCTCATTAAAAACCCCACCCGGAATTAGAGCCACCTCCAAGTGAGACTAAAGTTTCATTGGTTTCATTTCCACACAAAAATCTTTCAAAAAAGAAAATCTTTGATCAACCTGCAAGGATATCATTATATCTCTGAGGAATGGAAGGGGTAAAAACTAAATCCATCACAGAAAAACAAGTAGCAGAAAACTGCCCCCTCCACCCCATCACACACGCAAACACACAAACTTGGTTTCAACGTTACTATGGCCCATTAGAAGTTGAGCATAAGATTTTCTCTAGCTAACAAAACATAGAGAAGTAATTTTTTATGAATGCTTATTAAAGCTTACATTTTCATATTTTTTAATAAAAGTGAGAATGTCATCTATTATCAATTCATGTGGGCAGAAAAATATTATCCTATGAATTGAAATCCTTGTGGTGATGTGGCAGAAACCAACTAATGAATTATCAACATAGGACAGAGTAATATGATATTCCGTTTAAGAAATAATAAACCACATAGAAGAGAAGCAAAGAAGTCTTCCTTCTTTCAACCATTCTTAATTTTTTAAATATTATTTATCATAGGGGAAGGGAGAGAAAACTGAAGGGGGGCAGAATCAGAGAGGAAGACAAACCATGAGAGACTCTGGACTCCAAGAAACAAACTGAAGGTTTCAGAGGGGAGGGGGTTCGGGGGTGGGGTAGTCAGGTGATGGTATTAAGGAGGGCACGGGTTGTGATGAGCACTGGGTGTTATACACAACTAATGAATCATTGAACACTACATCAAAAACTAATGATGTACTATATGGTGGTTAACTGAACATAATAAAAATTAAAAAAAATATATTATTTATCATAATTGTCTAGAAATATATTCAAGCACACACATGAGTTCTATTGCCTTTGTCCTACAAACCAATTACTTATAGCTTTACAAACACACTTTCCCTGAAGTGAGCAGTTCCCTCCATTAGCCTTGCTGAGAGCATTCAATATCATAGCAATTACAGAGAGCCCATTCAGTGCATACTAATTAGTAACAAAAATCAGTGAGACTTGGCACTGCCTCTTCCCATAAAGACCATGATTTCCATTATCACGTCATTATGGTCATTATTTGATAATTCTTCCTGTGGATTCTGATTGATTTTTAAAATCTAGAACATAGGATAACTTACTGCTTGGCATAAAAGGAATGAATCTTCTGGTGTGTTTCCTACAGTTTCCTTCAGATTTTATGTTACAAGAACAGGCTCTTTGCCATCTATGTGGTAAGCAAAAGAAGAGATTTCATTACAGAGCTATGGGATGCCAATTTCCAGCTTTGTTTCCTGAAATTTTATGCACCGGGGAAGCAGAACTACTGTGAATATCACTGAATCCGGGATTGCAGGAGGTAGATCATGCGCACTTCAGATGAGGGACGGCAGGAAGTAGGTCATACACACTTGTGAGAGGAGAGGGGGAGAGGAGGTCTAGAAAGAGGAGCTGAAGGGTTAGGGGGAAGTCACTCTTCAGCCCTCTTGAAGCACTGGAATCTGCAGACAAATTGGAGTCTTATGGAAGGTCTGGATGCCCCAAAGGTACCATCAAGGGACTTTAGTGGATGCTGTGGCCTTGTGCCCACTGGTGGGTCTGGGGCCACTGTGGTCTCCTGCTTCACCTGCAACTTCCAAACATGATTGCAATGCCTCTTAGATCAACTCTAACTCAGAACTGTACAGAGAAGGGGACTGTGGGAAACCTGGTTCCAGGTTAGACACAGTGTGAAATCACCCCATAAGGCATTACTGCTTTCTACTGTCTTACTAAAATCGTGTACATGTTTGCTCCCATGTGTAAATGTGGTTAACAACGGCTAAATGTTTTGGCTTGATTACATGTAATAAATACAAAATTAAATATAAAATTTGATTACATGTAATAAATATAAATATAAAGGGTAATAAATATAAAATATACATGCAATATATAAATATATATATTCATACACTAATGTATTTATTCCTATACTAATTTATTTTACTATTTATTATACTAGTATAATACTAATATATGAATATACTAATATACTAATGTTAATATATTTAATATATTTATATATTATATTTATTATATATTATATATTTATTATATATTATATATTTATTATATATTTATTATATATTATTATATATTATATTTTATATTATATTATATATTTTTATATATTATATATTATATATTAATATATAATATATCTACTATATATTATATACTATATATATTTATTATATATTACTATATAATATATTTATTATATATTATATATTTATATATTATATATTATATATACTATATTTATTCATATACTATACTGATATATTTAAGAATATATATATATAAAATATATACTAGTATATGAACATATATATATACATCAATGAACACGTAAATAAGGTATTTTAGTTTCACACACAGACACATACACACACACAGTCAAAGGTCTTGGCAGGTTCCATAGGGGTCTTCTGTTACTCTGTCATTTCTTTCCTTTTCTGTTTATGAGAAAAATTCATTAACATTATCATTGATCTCTCAGATGATGAGGGTTTTTTTTTTTTTGCATGCTTAAACACAAACAATGGTAAGAATGGTAAAATGTGTTTCCAGTGTCTTTTAGTAACATCGGTATAAAATATCTATTTTTTTGAAACATTATTGAGGACGTTCTTCACTTTTTACAATTTTCTAACACAGCCCAGTAAAGTGCAAATGGCCTTGGTGAAATTCCGGCTAAAGACATTTATAAATGAGCTTGTATTCAGCTTTGCAGATTCTAAGACAAAGTGATCTTAGTTAGACCAAAGACAACATTTCAGTTAATTAAAGAAAATGAGGTAAGCAAACTAATTGGGTGAGATTTGTTATTGAATCAGTTGTGGGGTACACAGCAGGTGATGTGCGCTGGCTGGGAGAATGAGGAAGATGGTTTATGCTAATGAATTAAGATGTTAATTTACAATCCTTGTAAAAAAATATAAATGTTATTCTCTCATCAGAATGCTAAAGCAAAACAAACACGCTTGAGAAAGAGCGGGCGCAAATATAAGGAAAGCGTAGGGTGCGAGTGTCAACAAAACGTTCTTCAATACTTAACTCCTTGTCGCAGAGGAACTGTGAGATCAAGGCATATTCACATACATCTTTGGAAAATGGCATCTGGTGAAAAACATTGACCATAAAGATACTTTTATGAATTCTCTTTCATCTAGTTCAGCAAAAAAATCAGTGATGATTTTTTGTTACTGTCGTCTGATCTTACAGATCAGTTTTCAAGTTATTACATGTAATGTGACTCAATGAGTTGAATTCTTGAATAGATTTTATAGTTCCCTAATTTTAAAAATGAGATTTTGAAAATATGTATTGCGCACTGGGATTCAGAAGAGTGTAAACACTTCATGAACACAAATTATGATAAACTATTATTTATAGCAAATTATTTCTCTCTAAAAGAATAGCTGAAACTAACTCCTTACTAAATAAACCACAGGCTGGAGAAAAGCCTTATTTCATCTAATAAAAAATATTAGCTTTGAACTTCCCTGATATTACAAAAATTAAACTATAAAATAAAAAAATCAATTATCATTGAACAACATTTCCATTCATGTAAGTTACTTCAGTTCCTTGTGTGACTATAAAAAATGTATATTCTTTCTTCCATTTCTCTACCAACATATGGATTTTATAGTGATGGCTTGAAGTGAAGTTGAATTTAGCATTTTAAGAAAATATTTGGGAAAGGGAGAGAAAGTGTGTGTGTGCGTATGTGTGTGTGTGTATGAGAGAGAAAGAGAGAGAGAGAGAAAAGTCTGAAAGAAACAGCAAATGAAAGTCAGAGGGAGAAAGAGTGAACTACATGAAAGGATTTCTGTCTCTTGTTGCTTATTCTAAAGGCAAGGATTGTTTTAGCTATTGGGATCTAAGATCTTGACTAGCCAATCAACTTCATATTCCATTTCTGATTTCCCACAATCACAGTACCAAAAGAAATATTTTTCCTGATTAATCTTTAAGACGTTGTATTTCCTAGATTTTCTTACTTAGGGCTTTAAACTAAAGTAGCCAGGTAGAAATGATCTCTATGGAAACCATAGAGTAACACTAAATACCTTAGAGATATCTAATATGATTTTTTATTTCCCTTTAAGAGTCTACATTAAACCTGTAGTTCTCTGAAGCACAGTTAAGAAAGAGGTAGGTTTCGTAAATAAAATAATTAAGAAAATTCATAATTCACAGAAATGTAAGAAATATCTGAAAGATTCTATTATTTTCCCCCAGCTGATGCACACGTATACATTCTCTCTTAGAACAACATGTTATGCTGAAGGTATCAATTAATAAAGCTCTGTTTGCTATATAAAGTAAAAGATATGGTTAATTCTAATTGCTGTGATATCACAAATGATATTTTCTCAGGGTGCCTGGGTGGCTCAGTCGGTTGAGACTCTGATCCTAATTTTGGTTCAGGTCATGATCTCAAGGTCTGAGTTCAAGCCCCACACTGCGCTCAGTGGGGAGTCTGCTTGTTCCTCTCCCTCCCCTCTCCCTGTACCTCTGTACACGGGCTCTCTCTCAAATAAATAAATAAATAAATAAATAAATAAATAAATAAATAAATAAGTAAATAGAATCTTTATAAACACACACACACACACGGTATTTTCTCATAACTCAAGCCTTTTTGTCAGGATGACCAAGTTCAGTAGCAAAGGCTCCTGAGAACCCAGGTTTAAAAACTCACCAATTAATCCTTCTTATCCTGCATTACCTGCCTTTATGCTTATAGCATTTGCAAACCTACTACTCTACTTTATTCTGTGCTGTTCTCAGGCATAAGGAAAATAATAGCTTGAGTTCCCAGTCATCTAAAATCCTATTTTAATAATTCTGGAAATGTTGGTTCTTTGTAAAATAACTCGCTAATGATTCAGAATTCTTTTAGCTTTACCAGAGTAAGTGAAGTTTTCTACAAAGCTTCTCAGTGAACTATATCTTACTTTCGAAGCTGTAAGGGGACAAATCAATCATTATTTATGCTGGTCCATTCACATGGGAGGATCCTTATCATCCCGGTTTTTAGCACATAGTGGAACATTTACTTCCTGCTGAAAGCAGAATATTTTAAGTCAACTATAAAAAAATAATAATTCTATGTCGGGTCATCTACATTTTGTAGGAAAATAAGTGGATTTTTTGTCTACAAGCATCTTTGGAAATAAGCCCCGAGCTATAGAAATTACTGTAAACCTCACATAGACACACACATTCACAGAGCTTCAGAATTTCACTTATTGATTATGACAATCTATGTCGAGGACAGAAAGTATATTACACCATTCTTTAGTTACTTTTTAACCTGAATTAATTTGCTCTTTGCAATAAGCATATGAGTCAGCTATCATTATGCTTACCTTCAGATGAGGAAATCAAGGCACCAGGATTAATTAAACCACCTGATGTCATTCAACAGTCAAATGGGTTTCCAAGTATCATAACTCAAGCAGTCTGGCTCCCAAACCAGATTAGATAAATGTTTATCAAATTCTGCAGATTTATTTTTAATTTAGGCATATTATCAGTAATGTTGAAATTTTATACTGTAATCAGTCTACTTGAATAAATTCATATTCACAAGAAGGATAAAGATGTAGTGTAGGTGTATCTACACACACGCGTGGAGATGTAGAGCTAGAGACAGAGAGACATAGGCACTGTTAGGTGTGGGACTTCATCGTGAAATTTTTAGATAACTAGTATAATCCATCAATTATCTTTTGTGCACACACACAAAAGGAACAACACCAATTACAAAGACATCGAAGTGCTTTCACTGAAGACAAAATCATAAAGGTAGCATTCAGAATTTTATTCACCATCTGAATCCCACATGCCCACATATGTCTTTGCTTTATTACAGAATTATATTTACTAATAATAGCTGTTTATCTTTGCACTTTTTGTACGTTTCTGGTCATATTTTAATGTAAATTTTTTTATCATGAATACAATTTCCATTGGAAATGTAGAATTCACCAATCATTTATAAAAAAAAAAAGTCACAGGAGAATTTCTATGGTAAGACTGAGCATCTCTTCTAACGTCATGTGTATATTTTTTGCAACAACACAATTAGATAAAACTTGACAATAGACAGGAATAAACAGGAGCAAAATACAAGCAACTTTCAAGCAGCCAAATGCCAGTGTTTGCTCATTACAGCTTTAATAAAGCAAAGTATTTGTAATTGTTTGCACTCCTAGACACTAAAGTGTTACAGAAGCCGCCACTGAAAACAAAACTCTCCCATTTGGCTTACATGGGACTATATTTAAAATGAAACACAAATAAGGGCATCTGGGTGGCTCAGTTGGTTAAGCTCTGCCTTTGGCTCAGCTCATGATTCCAGGACCCTGGGATTGAGTCCCGCATTGGGCTCCCTGCTCAGTGGGAAGCCTGTTTCCCTCTCCCTCTGCCTGCTGCTCCCCCTGCTCGTGTGCGTACACTCTCTCTCTTTCTGTCAAATAATAAATCTTAAAAAATAATAAATAAAATAAAATAAAATAAAATAAAACAAATAGCAGTGGTCTCGATTCTTCTGACGCAATAAGAGTTGGACAATGTAAGTAATAAGGTACAGATGGCCCTCAAATTAATGTTGGTTTGACTTCTGACTTTTTGACTTTATGGTGGTGTAAAAGCCATATGTGTTCAGTAGAAACTGTACGTTGAATTTTGAATATGGATCTTTTCTCAGGCTAGTGCTGTGCTGTATGATCCTGTCTTGTGCCACAGGCAGTGGCAGGAAGCCTCAGTTCCCAGGCAGCTGTGAGATCACCAGAGTCAACAGTCAACCATTCTGCACTCATACAACCATTCTGTCTTTCACTTTCAGTATAGTAGTCAATAAAATACATAAACTATCCAACACTTTATTATAAAATTATCTTTTTTAGATGATTTTGCCCACCTGTAGGCTAACATAAATTTTCTGAACACATTTAAGGTAGGCTAGGCTAAGCTATGATGTCCAGTAGATTAGGTGTTCTAAATGTATTTTCTACTTACAATTTTTTGAGCTTATGATGGGTTTATCAGCATGCAAACCCACGTAAGGAAAGCTGATTAACCAAAGACCACTAGATAGAAGAGATCTACTGATGCAATGTACCAAGGGAGAGTATCCCAGAGGAATGGTGAAAAGCTGCTACTCAAAATGGAGGGGGGAAGGGTCTTGTATAAGGTTTGGGTTTCCACTAAAAGATCTAAGGCAAGTGAAGGTAAGTTCCAGGTTGGTTTCTGTTCCTGAGATAGGATTAGAAGAAGTGAGAGTTTGATCAAGTTTTGAGTACTGTTACAAGTTGAAGACAGCTTAGCTTTGGTTGAGTTGGGTAACCTCACTAAAGGATGGGACAAAAAGGTCAGCACTTCCATACATCACCTGGTGCTCATCACAAGGGCACTCCTGAATCCCCATCACCTATTTAAGCCATGCCTCCACCCACCTCCCCTCTGGTAACCCTCAGCTTGTTCTCTAACTATCAGTTAAGAGTCTGTTTCTTGGATTGCCTCTCTCCTCTCTCTCTCTCTTTTTCCCCCATGGTCTTTTGTTTTGTTCCTTAAATTCCACATATGAGTGAAATCATATGGTATTCATCCTTCTCTGACTGACTTATTTCTCTTAGCATAATACTCTCTAGTTTCACGAAAAAAAATTGCTAGAACTGATGCACAAATTCTGTAAAGTTGCAAGATACAAAATCAATGTACAGAAATCTGTTGAATTTCTATGCACCAATAATGAAGCAACAGAAAGAGAAATTAATCAACAAAACTGAAAGTTAACCTATGGAATGGGAGAGGATATTTACAAATGACATATCTGATAAAGGGTTGGTATACAAAGTCTATAAAGAACTTACAAAACTCAACACCCAAAAACCAAATAATTCAATTTAAAAATGGACAAAAGACATGAATAGGCAGTTTTCTGGGGCCCCAGAGTGGCTCAGTCAGTTAAGCATCTGACTCTTGATTCCAGCTCAGGTCATGACCTCAGGGTCCTGGGATGGAGCCCTGCTTTGGGCTTCTCACTGAGTGGAGAGTCTGCTTAAGGATTTATCTCTCTCTTCCCCTCCCCCTGCTCATTCTCATTCTCTCTCTCTCCCTCATTCTCTCAAATAGATCAATAAATCTTAAAAAAAGGGGGGGGGAACGAATAGACATTTTTCCAAAGAAGATATACAGATGGCCATCACACACATGAAAAGGTGTTTAACATCATTCACCAGCAGGGAAATACAAAACAAAATTTTTAATTGAAGTTTGTTTCATGTTCACATGATGAAAAAATATGAATCATCAATTAGTCTTCTTATATGTGATTATCTAGAAGAAATAAAGGAAGCCAGGCAGAGTAAAAGGTCTATTTTGCTTCAGCTAAAACCAGTCAAAAATAGCCCATCACCTAAAAGACAAAAAGAAATCAAAAGCTAAGACAATATGTTCCTTTGGCCTAAGTGTTTCTGATTACAAAAGTACCCAGCATAGAACTAGATTGGTCAATTCTGAGGGCACAGGAATGACTTCATTCTACTCCTGATTTATTTTTTCCTTCCATGAAGCAGAAGCTCCACTAACGCTAGGGGCCTCTCTCCTCCTCTTCACTTACTCCTGCCCATAAAGGGGGAGGGTGAATTCTCACTGGTAAATTTAGAAAGAATAAACTGAGCATGCCTAATTTGGTCCCTTTCTCTTCCTCATGGGGTAGGACCTGCTGTCCATTGGCCTGAAGGAGTTCCTAACCTTGAGAGGGGCAGAGGCAAAGGGGCAAACTGAGGATGGAGTGGGCAGATTGGCCATGGTGGTTGAGGCATGCCTGAGATGGGGTGAATACATTATATAATACTGGCTTTGAAATTTAGGAAGCTTTCTTGCATTCAGATATAACCTGTGTTTCTACTATACCATCTGTATCGATAATGACAATGTATTCTAGCTTCCATCTCCTGATTGCTGTCATCTTATTTTAATCATTGGCTCATGACTTAGGTAGGGAAGAGTCTGATTGGTTTATCTTAAATTCAAGAGTCATAGAAATATCTTTACATCCTAAGATTTTAAATCAGACTATTGTGAGAATGTTTTGGTGGATTTCTGCGGACTATGTTATTTTTGTGTGATCTTAAGAAGACTTGATAGGGAAGTACGGGAGTGAGGTAGAAAAGGAAGGAAGACAAGACTGGGCATGTTAAAAAGCAAACGACCAGGGTGGACAACTGGGACTCAATCTGACATGAGACTGCTGGGACACTGTGTGGAGCCTGATCCTGAGTTATCCTCCTGAGGGAAGAGGAAGCCGGTGTATTTATTATCCAACCCTTTTTCCTGTTGTTAAGGATTCACTCTAGTGGAGTTCAGCTCCATTGAAACCCTGTTTTTTTGCACATCACATTTGCTCTGATGGCCAGAGAAACCACAGACTTCACTTTTAGCAGGAAACCACTGGTCTATTCATTCAGTGAAACTCAAAAGTCACAGACAGATCACCAAGAACATCTGCTATGGAGAATTTTCTCCACTTCTCTCCCCAAAAGTTCTTCCACATAGAGCAGTTTCCAAGTGGGATTGTGTCCTATGAAGGAGTAGAAAAATATCATTTGGTCTTATTCAAAGTGTTTTAATTTTTAGGGGTTCAAGAAGGACATATATAATTCATGGACAGTTCATTTTCTATGCACATCATAAAATCTCACAGTTGAATTTTATTTAAAGTAAAACTTAATTTATGAACACTTGCCAAAACCATTTTCTAGGACCATATTCTTTGCTATAAATAGAGTAGCCACAAGAAAGAATACTTAAATATATAGAAGCAAAAAGAAAAACTAAAAATTGATAGTGAGGGAAATCACCAACAATACATGTAAATATATTCTGATGTACTCACACTTTGTTAAAACAAGTTAAAGAATCTCATTTACTAATATAGAACCAATGTGGCACAAACATGGATCTTGAAAGAACTGAGAACAAGAATTCAGCTTAGCATTAGCAGGCAAAAACTTGAATCCCAGCTCCCACCCTCATTTATGTTTTGGAAAAGCTCTGCATCATGACAAGTTTTATATTCTGAAAAATAGGAAGTTTGGTTAATGTATTTCTATTTTCCTGTCCTGAAATATTTACTATGATTTTAAGAGAGCTCAAGTCCATCCCAAGTATCCTAATGATATTCAATTAAAACCATTTCACGAGTTTTCCTGTGTGATCTCTCGGAAGGTTTAAACAAATTTAGCTTATATTACATTAAGGAAATTACTTGCAAAAAGATGCTCAGCTGAGAGGTTTGCTTTACAAATGTAAACCAGGATATCTCATCTTATTTATTAAATAAGTTATTGATGGTGAGAATTAGTTTAAAATCAGAGAAGGGTGCCTGGGTGGCTAGGTCATTAATTGTTGGACTCTTGATTTTGGCTCAGGTCATGATCTTGGAGTCATGAGATCGAGCCTCCCTGTCGGGCTCCATGCTTAGTAAGGAGTCTGTTTGAGGATTTCTCTTCCTCTCCCTCTGCTCCTCCTCCAGCACTCTCTCTTTCTCTCTCTCTCTCTCTCTCAAAAATAAATAAATCCTGAAAAATAAAAAATAAAAATCAGAGAAAGTAAATGACAATTCTCTTCTTTGCCCTCCTTTAAAAATGTGCCCAATAAGACAAAAATAGTAGCTTTGCCTATAAACATTAGTTTTTACTAAGTCAACATAGAGTAAACCTAGCATGAGCCAGTGTTTCAAGATTATCACTCACATTGCTCTACTGGCAGTGACTTTTCTCTGACATTATGAAATACAGTACACCTCTGATTGCAGGTGACCACAGTAGTTGACTTGCTCAATCATGCCTGCAACCATTCATTTAGAGCTTTAGAAAAATTACTCAGGGATAATGTTCCCTAAACTAACTATTCAAGAGACCGTCATTGCCCTTGCCCGGAGAAAGACTCAAGTTGATTAACAAGTCCATATGACCATGTCACGATTGCCGTGTTACGTGCCCGGTGTTGACCACGGAAGAGGAGAGAACCTGGGTCTGTGAGAGGATTTTGGTAGAATGCCTACTCCTTTTATCCACCTCATTTTAGAAATAATCTGCCAGGCACTCTAGGCAAATGCCAGTTCAGTCATAATTTTGAGCTGAAAGTTCAGAAGTCAAGGTTCATGGGAGGGTAAATAAACACCCGCAAAGGGGCAGGATCAAGGGTCAGGAAGTCACTAATTTTGGGCACATGGAAATTGTGTTATACACAGTTGGAGGATTGGTTACCAAAACGTACAACCCCCAAATAAAAAGTCATTAGCATATCTGGACGAGCACAATATTTCTCAGCAACTCTTTCTGCCAGGGGATAAAAGCTTAAGGCTTGAAAGAAAGAAGATCAAAATGCTAATAATGCTAATACATCATTTTCTATGTATTAACAAGAATATCTAACAAGTTCGGAAGTGTCAAATAGCATGCCAGATTGTGCATTTTTATGCATTTGCATTGAATTTCTATTTCTATTATAAAAACAAAATAAATGAAAATGCATTTAATATAAATACCTTGTGGGGAAAAGAAAAATAAAACAATTCCAAATGAAATCAATTCATTTCACATCCAGCTTTTCTGAAAAAAACTGGTGTCTGAGTTCTTGCTGGGCACTCATGATCCTAAAGCTTTTCTGATGTGTATGCACAAATATATTGTGTGTGTCCTGATTTTGTCTTTGTAGTTCATCCTCAGGCACGGATAATGTTGAAGAGCAGGGGAATATATTTTTGGTAAATAATGGATATTCCATGGGGGAAAAAAGTAAAAATTATTTGTGGGTTGTCATTAATAATCTAAATTGCTTATTTTTAATTATAATACCGCCTCCTTAAAAAAAGAAAAAAATAGTATCTTATGAAGGATCTGATACTATGTATTACTGTCTTCTAAGATTTCTCAACATTCTTGGTCTCATAAATTTACATCAAACCTGAACCCGAACTGAAGCAAGATTCATGCTTCTGGGGCGCCTGGGTAGCTCGGTTGGTTAAGCTTCTGCCTCAGGCTCAGGTCATCATCCCTGAGTCCTGGGATTGAGCCCCGCCTTGGGCTCCCAGTTCAGCGGGGTGTATGCTTCTTCCTCTGACTCCCCCCCTCTCGTGCTCTCTCTCTCTCTCACTCTCACTCTCTCTATCAAATAAATAAATAATATCTTAAAAAAAAAAGACTCATGCTTCCATCTGTCTAGGTTAAGAAAGGATTAAGAGAACATATCTGATATGGTTAAATAAGAAACTCCAAAAATCCACCCTTCCACAAAAACAAAGTAAACACTGACAAAAACTTCAAAATCAATGTTTTCAGAAGTCTGGAAATTACCCAAAACTTGCAAGGACCCAAGGAGTGTTTATTCAAGAAAAACAATTGGATAATAGCAAGAACAGTGAGGTTTGTGGTGTTTGCTTCCCTTATTCACATCCACGCTCCCTGACTCCCCCTCTCCAGCAGCTTCTCAAACACAGCAGCCGGAGAAACCGGAAACCTAGACGCAACTTGAAGGCAGGTCTGGAGCTTCCCCAAAGCCCTATCCCCAGAATATTGCCACTACTTGACCTGTCTGGCAGGTGCCTAGAGACCCCACTTGTTGGCTAAACACAGAGCTCATGTCATGCCAAATCCGACTCTATTTTTTATGTCAGACTGCTGACAGCTTTTAGGCCTCACCTCGATCTCTTGCCCTCTGCCCACGTCAGGGAAAGCTGATAAGAAAGCTCAGGTGCCACCTTCTTTGGTGCCGATGAGAGTTTTTACCATGCAAGGCCTTGTCCGCGTGTGGGCACCCCCACACTGGCTCCACCCCATTACAATAGCAAAAACCCCAAGCCGGTCTATTTTTCTTTATTTTTTTTATCAAGCCATTTTCAGCGCAACTTGAGAGGACTGTCAGTGGTCCTCATAAAGTCTCCTTGTGTAAGTAACGACTTTTACATTTCTTGAGGTGTGTTTATGGCATCGTCAGTCTTGATATCTGAAACACGTTTCGGGTGCATGTTCTGTATTGTCTCTGCAGGATGGTCTAAAAATTTGCTACTGTGAGCAGGATGTAGAGACGACGACCACCACCAGGGCTTTTTCCTTGTGTTGTTTTGGCTTGCTAACCGGATCCGCTGTCTGCCGGTGAACAGACCCTTTAAGCTGCTGTTTTCTGGGTAACTTGCACTTTGAGCCCTGGGGATTTCTGCATATTCGTTTAGTTCTATCAAGCCCCTGTTATAGATTTAAATAACCTATGTCAGAAGTTTCAATAATTGGTCCTTAAAAACAGGAGTGCAAAATTAGAGCCTCCTCCAAGTGGCCCGGGTCTTATATTTCAGCCCAGAAATATAATGGAATAATGAAATACAATAGAATGAACCAAGTGTCTTGAGTGCAGTATGGTCATAATGGACACTAGGTTCAGAGGGCTTACAGCTTATATGATCTACAGGCCATTGGCTGGTCACACGTATGGAAGAAGAATCATTACTGTTTGAAAAGCAGTCCTGCAACATGCTTTTGCTGCTGCTTCTGATTATGACTCTGTCAGAACACAATCACGAGCCTCAAGATTGTAGGGAAACACACCCGTGGCGGCCCTGTGCACAGCTCCTACAGCTCCCATCTTTATATCCTGTGAAGAAGACACGGTGAGGAGAGACAAGATTGTTTTGAGGCTTGTTGAAAGGCAGAAGCTTAGAAATAGGACTAGGGTGGAGAACCTTTCACACCAAAGTATATCAAGTAACCACAGAAAAAGAAAAAAAAAAAGAAACACAGAAAGAAAAAGAAGCTTGGAGACAGGAGGAGTAAACAAAATCACTGAAACAGAGGTCCCCAATTCAACCCAGTTGTGTATCCATAATTTGCTATAGGACTTCATACAACATAAAGGTAAAAGGGCACTGATTGGATTTTGTACGTCTATAACAAAAGATCTAAATTAACTTTAACATCTGCTGACACATCAATTGACAAAACTTCTTGGCCTTAATTCTGGGGTTCAAATTATAGTTATACTTTTCAATCCCACTAAATTTTAAAAAATGTTTCCCCTATAATCTTTGGAAAGTTCTTAAACATGAAATATAGAATGAATAAATATACTTCACTTAAGCTGCAGATATTATTGCAATGCTTAAATTCCCCATGATTGTAACACTCCTTGCCTTAAAATACCTCATAGTGGGCATGGATGGTCTTGATGCCATGTATAATAAATTAAAATTACATTAAATCTTGACACTTACAAATTGGCAATTGACTTATACCCCCCTCCCCCCAGTTAAAATAGTTAACATGCCCAATGTAAATTAAAACAGGACTTTCAAGTATCGAAACCCTTTATATAAGAACCACTTAGAGAAGTGGTGATTATCTCCCACTGCTTCTCCATTTAACATTACCATTTTGCTTGTTTTTAAACTTGGAAAAAAATGAATGGTATCTCAGAGTCAATCACTGTAACTTTAATGCCACAGCTCCATCCACTGGGGCCCTGTCCCAAATATTATTGAAATTACTGGCTATCCAATCAGCAAGAAGTAAATATCTTTCTATTATAGATTTGACTAATATATTCTGTTCAGTGCCTATTTCAACAACCTCTCAGCGGTCATTTGCCTTCACCTCCAAAGAGATATTTATCACGGGTTATCTTCATGGCCTTGAAAGTACACATAATCTTCACAGACAAGATCTTAACAGCATTCAATTTTCTCCATGAGCTCAGACAAATATTACATCGATGATGTCCTCATCCAAAGAGATTCATTTGGTACAATTATCCAAGACATACAAACACAAAGGAGCTCACAAAGAAGGGGAAGGATCATCGCCCACATAGTTCAAGGGCTTATCACCTCAGTTAAATTTCTGAAAATTGTTTGGTAACCAACAGCAGCTTCATTCTGATAGTGCCAAGAAAAGCTATTGATCCACTCAACCCACTGTCTTAAATCATCCCAACATCTTTTAGGCTTTTGGGGGGCTCTGGATGCAACATAGTTTCCTCTTTTAAAAATTGTACTTAAGTTAATGGGTAGCTTCCAACAAAAGTCTCTAGAATCTGTCCAAATTGTAATACAATAGGCACAAATGTCAATGTTCCTCCAGAGACTTTTCACTGTAGAAGTTTTAACAGCCTGTTCCCACCTCCTGGAATGTCTGGATCACCATGATGGCCTCATGCTGTCCACAGGCTTGTACTGCAAGAGATGCCTCCCTCGTCCCCAACTATATGTCAGTAGAACAATTGCTTGCCACAAACTGAGCACTCCTGAAAACGGAGGTTCTCATAGGCCCTGGGCCTGTGCCCTGCATACACAGACGCTCATCATACCTTGGGTCATGGAAGCAACATCTCAAAACCTCAGCCAGCTCTGCACAGCCACTGAGGATTGTTTGTTAGGGAATGGACCCAAACCTGGGCCCTCTGGCGTATCCCATAGGCAGGCTGGGGTGACCACCCTTATCCTCAGGGTCTTACAGAGGCTACAGAGCTGGAGGACCTCATCCTTCTCCCAGACCCCTTGACCACCCAGGAAGAACCTGAGATCAACTGTGTAAAGAGAAATGGAAGCTCATACACTTTACACATAGTATCACTACTGTCACACTTGACAAACCCAGTGAAGAGTTGCAGCTTTTCATTTCTTAACTAGGACATCCCCAATGAAGGACAAGCCCCAAGGGTCAACACACTTGGCCAGACTTCACACAGTTATCTCAGCATTGGATACCCTGGCCAACAAACAGTGCCATCTGAATATTTTTATAGAACTTCCAGCCATTAACAATGTTCCACCTACCTGGTCTAGCTAATGGTAGCAACAACAATTTCTTACCCAAGGAATATCTTGACCTACAAAACCCAATACATAAATCACAGTCAGACACGTCTCTATATGGTTTTATCTGCTTATCCCCTTCAGACTCCAGAGATTGGAAATAATGTTAGAGAAACAATTTATTGCAGTTTCCAATCTACCTTTCTCTACTTGAGGATAGAATGGTGTATTTTTCACCCATGAAGGAGGAAAGTTTCTTCCTTCAGAGGTCATATGGAGTTTTTATTAGTCTAGAACTACATTTTTCAATTTTAATAGTTGAAGTTTTTCAAATCACTTGGGTGATCCAACACAGAGCAATAGGTCTGCACTACAGAGCTATTTAACTTTTCATTCATCTTTATCTTAGGGTATGGTCTTTTGGGATACAAGTTTAAGTTAGTGATGGTTTATCATAATTTCTTCCTTTGCTGTGCCCTTAGGTTGGACGTGAGTTCCCACAGCCTAAGGAGATAATTTCTGTGGCTCTTTCTTCTTAGGTCGGAAAATGCCTGCCCTTTTAGCAGAATCAGCTTTGAGTGCTAGAGTTTTTCCTAGTATTTGTTCTGTCTCTTACACCACCAATAAGATGCCATGTTTATTTTGTCAAAAATTTTAGTTATTCTCAATGAAAAGCCTGAATTGAACTACTTAATACTCTATGAACTAATGCAGAACCTTAGCCAATTTTATGTTTCATGCACAAACAGATTTTTAAGTAATCTTTTTCAAGTGTAAGATGTTGGGTTATTTTTTATGATGAAATGACAAAATTGTTGCTGTAATTGTAATAACTCAACCAGATATTTTTTACCTTTCACGTGTGAATATCACACGAAGGCACTCTCACCACATTGTTCATCCTAAAATACCTGGAAATTTAATGTCATTACACTTCTTTATCCTTGATGAAGTTCTCTATCCTTGATGACTAAACATGGTTTATGTTTTAGAGATGAAAGATGTTTGAGACAGACTATAATGACATTTGCAGTCTTCCTCTTTCATTCTGTCTTAGAAAATTAATTCATGAAAAACTGTACAAAGCAACCACTAATGAATTTATTTAAATTTTTAAGATTTTTATATGCATATGTAAATGTATATATTAACATTATATGCACACATAAATTTAAATTTATATTTATACACATATATACACATACATGCATGATATATTTTTTTAAGTAACTAGAAAACTTCAGAATCATCTAAAGTGAAAATTCTGCAGTTTATTTACGTATCTACCTATTTATAAGCTTCATTCCGCAAATGAAACAAAGCAGCAGATATATGTCCTCTCTGAATAAGGAGTTTTAATACTGCTCCACACATTTTATAGTATCTATTTACCTTCTCTAATCTACTGAAATTCTGTAAAAGGAAACTCATTTTCCTTTGTAATACAACTGATTAAGTTTCTTATTTAAACGTGACTAGATAAGTCTATATGATATTTTATGAAGGTCATCTAAATTCCACTATGCAAATTAAATTAATTGACATGGGTTGGCTGGGTGTTGTGAAGAATTATGAAGAACTCCATTGTTATTACCTATTTTAAGATAATTGTTAAGAACTAGACATTTACCCCTTGTTAAATTAACAAATTCATTTGAGAAATTATAATGTTACCCACTCAGTTATATTCTGTAATTATTTTACATTACAAAGCTACTAACATCAAAAACCACTAATATGGGCTAGCTAAATCAAAGCCCCCTCATTATGGAAAGGAGAGCAGTTTTTCAAATTTTCATTTACTGCACTCAGAAATACACTTAGTAAGGTTTTACCACTTGAATAATATTACATTTTTATGATGAACTGAAGTGTACCATTTCAATTTTCCATTTTGATAATTATTAAACATACTCTCTCCTGTGATGGAAAAATAAATTTTGAATATTTTAATTCTTATAACTTTAAGAATACAGCTGCTATTAATCCTATCATTTTTATGACTCATTAATCACTCTCAAGAAATTGAAAAAAAATCAGTCTACCTTTGTATTATTATTCAAGAAATGATACAAACTGGATGCTGATATTGAATTGTTAGAGAATGAATCCTAGATATCTTTGAAGCTAACACCATATCCTAAGTGATCTGTGGTAAAATACACTCTTTAATCAAACCCTTTTAGGAGATAATTCCTTGCCACTTGTTATGGACTAAATATTTGTGTCCCTCCAAAATCCATTTGTTGAAGTCCTAATTCCCAGCATGATGGCATATGGAGGTAGGCCCTTTGGGAAGTAATTAGATTTAAATGAGTTCATGAGGGTGGGATCCCATTATGGGATTAGTGCCTTTATAAGAAGATAATGAGACCAAAGCTCTCTGTCTCTTTCTCCCTGTGAGCACATGGCAAGAAAGTAGACATCTGTAAACTAGGAAGAGGGCCCTCACCAGGAATCCAATCATGGCTGGCACCCTGATCTTGGACTTCCAGGTTGACTGTCTGATGTTCTAATTCTTTATTATCTAGAATCTATTACATGTATGAATAACTCAAGTACCTCAAAGAATGGTTGGAGAGAATGCTTACAAATATAAAATGCCATTTCCTAATAGTTTAGTCATATGTTAGTAGTATGGTAACAAAGTTGATAACAAAATTTTTGTTGCTGTGGTTGCCCTTACAAATGTTAAATTGAAGAAAATTGTAAACATGAATCAACCAGGAACAGCTGGGTGGCACAGTTATGTGACCAACTCTTGGTTTCCACTCAGGTAGTGATCTCAGGGTTGTGAGATAAAGCCCCTCGTCAGGCTCCACGCTCAGCCTGGAGTCAGGTTGAGATTCTCTCTCCCTCTCCCTACCCCTCCTGATTGTGCTCTCTCTCTCTAAAATAAATAAATAAATCTTTAAAAAAATAAAAATAAAATAAACACTAAGAAAAAAAACAGAATTAGTCATATCAATTTATATTAATTGACTGTATTAGCAATGTCTTTCAAAGATCACAGCTTGGGGGGATCTTGGGAGGGAATATTGATTTATATAGCAAAACTATAGCTATATGGAGCTTTCATTCAAAGTTCTGGTCTTTTTAATAATAATGCACACCAATCAGGTTAGCGATTTTATTGTGATGTATGAAAGGTTACCTTTTATTTCAAAAATAATAATGGTAAGGTGGATAGAACCCCTCCACAAAAAAAAAAAAAAAAAATCAAGGTCCCAGTCCTGGAACCTGTGAGTCTTATATGGAAAAAAGGTGTTTGCAGATGAGGTTAAGAATATGGAGGTAGAAAGATTACTCTCAGGTAGGTCCTAAGTGTCATCACAAGTATTTTTATAAGAGGAAGGCAGAGGGAGATTCGACTCCAGATAAAAGAAGAGAATGTCATGTGATGGGAGCAGGGGGAAGCAGAGTCAAAGAAAATGCTCTGTCCCAGACTTCGAATGGAATAAGGGTCTACAAGCCAAGGAATAAAGCTCCACTGGAAAAAGCAAGAAATGGTTTTGTCCCCTAGAGCTTCCAGAAAGAGCACAGCCTTGCCAACAGCTTGATGTTCGTCCCACAAGTCTCATTTCAGACTTCTAGACACCAGAACTATAAGAGACAAAATTGCTTTTGTTTTAAGCCCCCCAGTTTCTGGTCACTTCTTACAGCAGCCCTAGGAGAGTGATGCAACCATAATGTGAAATTTTCCACACTGTTTGCCACTACAGATCTTCCTTGGCTTATGATGGGGGTTATAGCCCAAGAAATCCATCATAAATTGAAAATAGTTAAGTCAAATTGCATTTAATGCACCTATCTGATTGAACATCATAGCTTAGCCTAACCTACCTTTAACGTGCAAACACTTACATGAGCTTACGGTTGGGCAAAATCCTCTCACACAATGCCTATTTTATAATAAAGTGTTGGACTACTCATGTAATTTGTTGAACACTTGACTGACAGTGAAAAACGAGATGGTGTGTGGGTACAGAATGGTTGTCAGGTTATCTACCAGTTGTTGATCCTGGCGATCCCACGCTGCTCTGAGAGCCCTTGCTCACTGCCACTGCCCAGCATTGTGAGAGAGGACTGTTCTGCAAATCACTAGCCCAGGTAAAAATCCAAATTCAAAATTTAAAGTCTGATTTCTATTGAATGTGTATCGCTTTCACAGGATCATAACGTCAAGCCATCATAAGTCAAGGACCCACTGTAGTTGATACATATAAAGCTTTTAGAGCTGCAAGTTTTCCCACCACGCTAGTAAAAAATTTAGAAGCAACACCATATGTTCTTTGTCCTTAAAATAACCTCATCAACTTAGAACATTCTTTCAATGGACAAATGCATTTGACAAATATTCCAAAATCTACTTCTATATGGAGAAGTTAAATGTATGTATATATTTTTCCAACTCTATTAATCAGAGTCGGAGATACTTAAATCAACTTCCGTCCTTCCAAGCTGAATTTTGAAAGACATTTTACGTTGTGTGCTGGAAAGCCTCAGAACCTGAGACGTTTATTTAGGTAAAAGCGGGTACTTTTCCCATGACAGAGGTTATTCTGCTATGTGACAAGAAGTACTCACAAAGTATCCAACAACCCATTTCTTTGAATTACTCCTTCACCCAAAAGCAGTAAATCTCTTTGTATTTATAAGGAAGTTTCAAGCGACTGGCAGGTTACTATTGATCCAGAGTTACAAAGTCGCTTATGATTGGAAAAGTGTCCAAACGGCTCATTGTGAGGACGTTATCAGAGTGCACATAAGACCTGAGTTCTTTTTCTTTTCTTCTCTGATCAGAGCATTAGATTCCTTCCTAACACAGTAACTAGTAGTTATTGAGTGCTGACTATATGTCAAGCACTATTCAAGCATTTTACATGTATTAATGTATTTCATTTTATCAGTCTTGTCATGTCAATGAGGGTTATGTTACAACTGCAATTTTACTAATGGGAAAACTAAGGAACAGAGAAGTTACAAACTTGTTTAAGGATGCACAGGTAATGAGTTTAAGAGCAGTTCATCTTCAGAGGTTGTGTCCTTAATCACAATGTCATTGTCTGAGTATCTGTCAGCTGCAGAGGCTCAAGCGTCTGCTGACAAGCCATCCGGAGCCCCTGCAAATGCACGAGGATAAGTACCTTTTAGGGGCTGCCAAACAGGGCATTTGTGTACACACACACACACACACACACACACACACACCATTCTGAAGCATCCAATATTCATCCTATGATGAACTAGACTGACAGACCACATGTTAGTATAACCCTCCCCCAAACTGCATATTCCCTACTTATAAAAAATTCAAAACATTGGTCTTCTGTATAGGGAATACAAATTTAGTAAGATATAGTCAGTAGGTTCCACCCCTAAAGAATTTTAAACTTAATATGTAATCTAGATATACACATCTATCTCTAGCAAATGTATAAATGGTATTATCTAACCCGTAAGTTCAGGGTGAAAATTTCTCACTTTTTAAAAAATACATAAAATTTTAAAATTTTATTTAAAATTAAATTTTAAAAAGCTTTAAGTTTAATTTATTGTTGCAATAGTAATTTTGCAATATATATATATATTCCTCTCGAGTTTTCTAAATACCCCTGGGTTTATGTGGTTCATAAATCAGGGTAACAAGAACCAATTTAGTAAAAAATACACATCCCAGCTCAGTAAGATTGAGTTAGTTTAGGCAAAGGAGTGCTGCTGCATCTCCGTTTTACATGATATCACTGTTCAAACTGCTTCTACCCAGTCTGATACATGATACAGATCTTTCAGGATCCCTGCTTAGACTTCTCATAGGCATTCAAGGCAAGATGACTTCCCCTTTCCACGTTGCTTGTCCAAGAGTGCTCTTCTCTCAGGCTTCCATTGTGGCTGGGTCTGTTGGGGGGGATAGTGGGAGAACTGAGAAATGGCTGCATATTCACTGACTCCTAATGTTTCCTTCTAGGTTAAAGAGCATCCAGGAGGGGCGTCTAGGTGGCTCATTCAGTTAAAAGGCTGCCTTCGGCTCAGCTCATGATCCCAGGGTCTTGGGATCGAGTCCCGTATGGGCGGGGAGCCTGCTTCTCCCTCTGCCTGCTGCTCCCCCTGCTTGTGCTCTTTCTCTCTCTCTCTCTGTCTCTCTCTCTGATAAATAAATAAAAAAAAATCTTTAAAAAAAAAAGAGTGTTCACTAGCTTGGTGCTCTTGGTATCTTTCTTCTCCTTTGTTTACTCTCCCCAAGGTACTTCTATGTATGTATGTATGTATGTATGTATGTATGTATGTATGTATGTATCTGTTTATTGATCATCCATCTAATATATATCATATACATAAAACTGGACTATGTAGACCACTTCTTTCCTCTTCTCTTTCCTTTGATATTTGTCAATGTAAGGGTGTCATGTGTTTTCAATTGCTCTTGGATATGCAATAAACTTACAAAGTAAATTGGGGAAATACCTAAGCCAAGTCCATTAGTCTAGCCTTTCATTTTATATAAAAGTATTGTTTAATTTCCGTCTGCCTTTCTTTTAATACTTTTCAGCTTATTAATTGCTATGCTCCTGACTTTTTTAATAGATCTTTGTAGATGTTTGTTTTTAATTTTCTTTTCCCATAATTTCCCCTCTCATTTCTTTTCAACCTATTCAGGTATAATTAGGTATCTATCTATCTGTCTGTCTATCTATTTCATGTTATTCCTAATGAATTGATGTGAGACACTTCCCACCTCTGGGCTACAGTTGAAGAGTTGGGCATTTTTCCATTTCTTCTGTATCTCAAGAAGAAAGTAGATAAGAGGTGTTAGAGAATGACTTATTTGGGCTGACTAGAATCTTATATGGAAGAACTGAGCTCAGGTCTCCTAATGGAATTTTGTGAGCTGACCATTTCCAGGACCCCACTATCTATCCTTTGTTGCAGCCATTAGAAAATTATTTTAAATGCATTTAGATATAAATTGTCCTTAAATTGTTAAATTTTATACCTTCATCAGATTTCTTTGATGTTGTTATTTGGTTAAATTTAACTGTTCTTTCTATAAGCTATTGAGGTTGGAATATTCTAGAATTTAGCTTGGCGATCAATGTAATCATTTGTGAATATCATCCACCAAGGTTATAGTCACAGACTAAATAACTTTTAGAAAATGGCTAAAAAATATTTCATAACATTTATGGTTCTTAAGATGGAGATCTCAAAGTACAAATGGAAAAAATTGGATGCATAAACTCAAAAAGTCAAATCTTAATTGCAAATACTACCTCTGTGTCATTTCGCAAGATTTCTGAAAGGGAACCCCCCCACAAGATGAAGACTAAGCTCCCCCAAGTTCTTGTTGAGTAGACTTTGGAGTCCCATCAGTCAGTGTTACTATTGCTTCTGTTTGCCACATAATGCAGATTCTGACAACTGGTGGTACAGATCCCTGAGCTGGTTGCTAAGAACGTCTGAAGAGGACTGACACCACTCTTCCATCACTTATGTTATTAGAGCATTTCTTGGGGTATAGCTTCTATGATTTGATTGTTCTGTGTCCTGTATAGTCATCTCCCAAATGATGGGTCACTACCAGGTTTCTTGTACCAAACTTGGTTTAAACTAATGAGACTCAATCAGGCATGATTTTTCTCCTTCAGAGATATTTGGTAATGTCTGGACACTTTTTGGTTGTCACAGTGGGGTAAGGGGTTGCCATTGGCATCTAGTATGTAGACCCTAGGGGTGCCATTAAACATGAAATACACAGTACAGCTTCACCAATCAGAGTTACCTGGACCAAAATGTCAAGTCGAAAGCTGAAAAACCATTATTTAAAAAACATTGTGGACCCAAAGCCAAACCTCCAAATTCCAGATAACATTCCTTTTCAATCTTGACAAGACCAAAGTCTGATTGAATAAATTCCATTTCCCAGTCATCTGAAATACCTAAACTCTTTCATTAGTGTAGCTAATTTGACATCCACACACATCTCCAATCATTCATGGAGAGAAACAATTGTTACTACTAAAAGATTAGTTCCCTTCTGAGCAAACAATGATTGAAGAAGCCATCTGGAATTTTTCTCACTAGAGCAGAAAAAAAATGGAAAAAAGCTTATGCTGAGAGTCCCACTATACAGTGATGGAAGGATGAAATAAGCATTAAAACAAGAATGCAAATCAAATACTTGAATCGTACATTGGGAGAAGCTCACGTTTACTTAACCTGATGTTGGATTTAAAAATGATTAGAACGAGACTGATCTAGTAGCATTATGACTTCATGACCCTCTAAGTTTGACTCAGCAACTGCAATCCATTGCAGAAGCAATTCTAGCTTTGGTTTTTAATAAAACCTTTATAGGATGGGCAGTCTCAGCTCTGTTACAATGAGCGTCATCAGCAATGGTTAACTATCTTTAATACTGTAACAAGTCATACATCCATATTCATAAGTCTCTGTTCAACTGATAAATCTCTGTAGCCTACTCTTTTTCAACGTAAAATCCTCACTCCTTTTCCACCATAAACAGAGAAAAGTACATCTGTGGAGCTGAAATGCTGTGGGAGGGAGTTCTCACAACAACTGCCTATAAATAACGGCTCTTGATCCTGGGACTGCGGAGGTTCAAGTCAGAACAAAGGAAAGAAACTACACTCCTGCCTTCCAAATGTGCATTTAAAACTATGGGTTGGTACAAGGTTTGAAAAGTTCACAGATTTAGGAGACTTATTTCCTAAATACTGTAGTTTAAGTTCTCTCATTATACTATTGAGTTATCTATGTAATAGTCAAAAACAGACTTAAAATAATAAACATTTTAAAACTATCTTTGAATGATTTATGCAAGCATTAATACTGATGATCATTTATAACAATGGATTTAAAATGCTATTATGTAAGTCTTTATCTTGAGTATTTAATTTAATTTATATTAAATATTAAGTGTTTCACGATGATGAAACTACATTAAATAATTGATGAATGAGTAACTAAATGAATGAAGATGGGACAATATGCCAAAGTTTAAAGAGTATTCTGTCTCTTTCTTAATGAAGAAACACCCCTATCCTATTCTAAGGAATAGAGAGAACGTGGGAATGCCCTATAAAGAAGGAATCCTAAGATCCACTGTCCAAATTTAGAAAATGTCTGGGTCAGTCTTAGGAAGCCTGAGGCTAAATGGCCCTTCTAGTATAAATCACTTAAATGTATGGGATTCCTAGCCATTCTCACACTCTAATTAGATATAAGAAAAATTTAGACCTTCTTGTTGGATTTAGTTTATCTAGAAAACTTTGAAAACTATTATAGTCAATGATTACTGATGGCTCCAAAACAGGGAAAAAACATTTATCACCCAATGCCTGGTTTTTATCTTGGGCACATCAGCAGATCCATAGGAACCATGAGATGGGCTTGTAGAATCCATGTTGCTGTTAAAAGTGGGGGAACCAAAGTAGGAACACAGCTGAAGTGTAAGGATAACTTTTTGGCAGCAGAGAAAGCATTATGGTAGTTTTTCTTTAATGGTATAAGCGAAGAATCATAAAACATGAGCTCTTTGGATGGTTAGCTAGTTGCTGTGTTGTCCACCATGCAAAGGAAGCCAATGGGTATTAGGATAAAAAAAAAAAAAAACCCAAAAAACAATAAACAAATGTTCTGAGAGAAATAATGGCCAGATATTGAGATTTCTACCTCAGGCTTTGGAAAATTATCATGTCTTCATTTATTTAGTTATTCCGTCACCAACTTCTTACTGTGAGGTTTCTTTTTTTTTTTTTTTTTTTTAAAGATTTTATTTATTTATTCGACAGAGATAGAGACAGCCAGCGAGAGAGGGAACACAAGCAGGGGGAGTGGGAGAGGAAGAAGCAGGCTCATAGCAGAGGAGCCTGATGTGGGACTCGATCCCATAACGCCGGGATCACGCCCTGAGCCGAAGGCAGACGCTTAACCGCTGTGCCACCCAGGCGCCCCTACTGTGAGGTTTCTTTACCATCATCAACATGCCAGTACCCAATAGCCATTTTCCTGACTGTTCAACTGCATTGCTCCCCTTCCTGCTATTTTGTTGATAAATCCTTCCTTGAATTCTATATGCTAATAAATTTGCCTTTTTGCTTAAGTCAGTTTTAGTAAATATTTGTTAATTTGCAACCGAAAGAGCCTGAGTAATATAACCTCTTCTTAGAGCATTTATTTTAAGAAAATTTAGAAATTAAGAAAATGCTTAATTTTAAGAGAATATAGTAATCATCTTCTTAAAAATAACAGAATATATCAATTTCCTGTTTCAATGCTATATAATCAAATTTTCCATGTTTTCCCATTAAACCAACATCCATTCTCCAGTTGACTTGAACTAAGCACATGTCTTTTCCTTTGACACATTTATTCTGTATCAGCCAGAGGCTCAAGTCTTTTAACTTTCCTGAAGGAACCAGAAGTCAGGGCTAAAGTGTGAGAGTGGATGGGAATGTCCTATTGCTTGAACTATGGATACAGGAGGAACTTATGTACCCAGTTTAGGATTATCTCCAGAAGTGAGTGGGAATATAAAATATCAAGAACACAGACAAGAAAAGATTAGATAGACAACAAGCTTAAGAACATTAAATTGGGGCACCTGAGTGGTGCAGTGGTTAAATGTCTGACTCTTGGTTTTGGTTCAGGTCATGATCTCAGGGTTGTGAGATTGAGTCCTACATCGGGCCCCACACTCAGTGCAGAGTCTGCTTAAGTTTCTCTCCCCCTCACCCTGTGTCCCTCTCCTCCACTCTCTCTCTCTCTCTCTCAAATAAATAAATAAATATTTTTTTAAAAAAGAACATTAACTTAACCTAAAGTGAAGATTCCACTACAGTCTGTAGGGAAGTTTGATTTAAGGTCAGAGAGCCTCAAAAGATTCTCACGGGCCCTCTTAAGCATAGGCAGCTTTTCCTAGAGCACTGTGGCTGGGCCTCTTGAGACAGAGGAAATTTTAAAGAGCACCTCCTTACTTGGGTTTCCCCAAAGGAGGAGAGGAGGCTAACATGACCAGATGGGTATTGGAGGGTTTATTGGGATTCATTCAGCACCGGGCAGCCTTACAAAGGCCTAAATGCAGACTGCCAATCTGCACTCATTCTCTCTCTCTTCCTAATTCTAAAAGCATTAAGGCTTTTTGAACTGATACTTTCCGTGGAAGAAGCCATTTTGAAAAGGCCTACTATGTTTCCCTGTACCTTCCCCTTGGTTCTCTCTGTCCTGTTTTACATATTCCAAATGTATATCATAGGGGAGAGTCTCTCCAACCTAAACTTTCAACAGAGTACAAGTCATTTGGCCATACTGGTAAGAAGTGACTGTCCCCACGGGGCAAATTGGAGCCGACCATAGAATAACCCCTCCCAATCAGTCTGGGAATGAAAGCATTGAACAGAAAAAGACAGAGAAGGGATATCATCAGCTTAATAATTCTTACAAAGATCATTGCAAACATCCCAGAGAGTTCAGAACTTTCGACCCAATAAATCTTTTGAAAAAATGGCTCTGAGACTTGCAAAATCTGTGAACTCAAAACTAAGTCACATACTTATAATTTTAGGGTAGAATTGCACAACCCAGCAAATTACCAAGCTCGCTCCCTGCCAGAGTCTATAGTTCACAGCTATAGTTATTTTATTCCAGACAAGAAATGGACCATTTGCCCTAATGAGAGTGAGCAGCCACTGCTCTATTTTCACATCCAGGAGGAAAACAGAAAGCAGGCATGCCTAGCTTCTGACCAGAACAGAAAGTTAAGTGTGCTGTGTGCTTATTTTGACAGTAGAATTAAATCCTGGGGTTGTACACTAACTCAGCTAAGGACAACATAAGTAAGTGTGTGTGGTGGTCCCAGGACATGTGCAAGCACAGCTTACCTTTCACCTACTGGTGCAAGATCAATCTTAAGTGCTCTAGAAAACAATATCAACTTGGGTTCTAATTTTACAACCCACCCAAAATGTAATGATTATATGTAAATTAAAGAATTAATCTTAAAAGAAAAAATCAAAGCATTAAAATTTTATGAAAATACAAATTATTTCTCTTATTCTGAAATATGATTTTTGAAGTTTAAATACCCCAGTAAAAATAATTACAAAGAGGAAAGTGGTAGACTCAATGGTACACTGGTATTTTTTTTCCATATCTTCATTATAGCCACGGAGAATTGATCATCAGAGGCATTGACAGAGTCATACGGTTACTTGAGACAGAATTAAGATGAACACATTGAGCAATTCATTAAAGCTGTTCCTAGTGCTATTACTCAACTTTTAGCAGGAATGAGCCCCCGCCCTCCAGTGAACGGCCTCATCACAGCTGATCACATGGCACAACCAGAGATCTGAGCAGTGACCTAGAGCTGAATGCAACACACTGGCTGACACAGC